>NC_056747.1:325362866-325662866 GCF_019279795.1 Protopterus annectens
CTTAACGCTCTGGCTATCCGCATGTCTGCCAGGCAACATTGGCATTCATGAATTCACTTTCAAAATCCGGTTACATGGGAACCTTCTCCTGTTCCCATCATAAATCAGCTAAGGCTGGCTGCGACCTTTATCGTTCATCAGGTGGAGGAGAAGAAAGGTCAGTTCAGTTACTTTATTTGTACCCTTAGCTAAATTTAGTTTACAGTCACAGAGTTAGCATTGGTCACAAAACATACATTTAAACATAACATACATTCATTTAACAAAATCATTAAACAATTTTAAGCCAACACTTTTAAAGACAAGGAGTTTACACCCTATATTGCATATCTCCACATCCTATATTGCACATCTTTACTAATTTAAAGTGCCATCATTACACCTATCTATTTTGCATTTCAAAGCAGATCTTTTCAAAGCAGGCGAAAAGCTGGCATTTAACGTGCTACAAATGCAGATTATTCTTTAAATTGAACACATTTGTTGTTGATCTGAACAACAGCTAGTGGAATAAAACTGTTATTACACCATTTTATTTTACACATTAGGAACAAACACCTTCTTCCAGATGAAAGAAGTTGAAATTCAACGTATAATGGATGTAAAACATCCTTCAAAATTGAACCAGTTATTTTTTTCCAATCTTATAAAATACAGAGATGCAAAGTTCAATTGTTGTTCCCCCAATCAACTTACTAGACCATTTCACAATCTGATTAGACAAATTCTTATTTTCATAGACAAATATCCATACCACGCTACCAAAGAGAATGATAGAACTGATTCAATGAAAGCACAGTAAAATAAGGTCATTTTTTTATCTATGTGCAATTGGGACAATTTTCACAAACAAAATCTTTGATGTCCTTTTCTACACAGCTTTACAATTTTCCTCAAAATTCAACTTTGAATCTATAACTGTCCCAAGATATTTATAAGATTGTACACATTCAACCAACTGACCCTTAGAACTAAACTGTTATTGTATGTGCACATTTTCTAAAAGCAATTATCATATCTTTTAGTTTTTGATGCATTTAACTGAAGATAAGATTTATCACACCACTTAAAATCAGCGATAACTTGACCATGAGTATTCTAGTTATCTTTAAGCTAATTACAACAGTATCTGCACATTTTAAAATGGTCCTATTTTCATGCATACTCCTACAAATACTTGTATAAAGAATAAACAAAAGGGTCGGAACTACATGTCCTTGTGGAGCTCTGGTTGAAGAATACACTTGATCTCAGATAAAGTTTTATTTACTCTAACTCTGTGTGTTCTATTAGTCAAAAAATCTAGAATCCAGGCCATAAGGTTATTGCTCAAATCAAAATTGTTCTTGCAATCTGCCAATCAAAACGTGGTTGAATCATATTGAAGACAGAAGAAAAATCAACAAGAGTCTGACATCCAGATATTTAACAAGTTTTCAAAAGTTCTCATTACAACTGATGCAAGAGCTACAGGTCTAAAATCAAGATATTTTGGGTATTTCAATTTTGGAATTGGAACTAGAGAACATCTTTCCACACCTTAGGTACATGCTGTGTCTGTAATAATGACATACAGAACAATTGTCTTGCGCAAGTTTTAAGTACATGAACGCACAGATCATCATTTCCTTAAACTTAATTGAAAGAAATGCCTTTTCTACCTCTTTTTGATCTATACTAGAATACTGATTATCTACAAGTTGTTGCTTCAAATCATGTATGTCATTACTAAATTCAAAAGTAAAAAGAATTAAGAGCATTGGCAAAAATCAAAGTTTGTATGCCAACCAGCTAAGACAATCTGGCCACTATTTGACTTCTGAATACCTGCTATAGTTTTCATACTAGACCATACAGATCCAAGTTTATTTGCAGCCATCAGTTTTATTTTTTCTCTTAAAAACTATTTTCAACTCTTTAGTGGCTGTATGCAATTGAAACATTTCCATTCTTAAAAGCCTTTTTCTTTTGTCTACCCGTGACTTATTACTTGGATAACTTGCTTACCTGGTACAATCATATCCCTACAAAAAACAATATAAGAGCATATCACATCAACAAAATTGTCCAAATCACAACTACCAGATAGTTTAAACATGTCTCAATCAGAAGAGTCATAACATTCCTGTAGACACCATACAGACACTTTCATTCCAAATCTTTATATCCTTCCTCTGTACCTCCTCCCTCTTCAAAACCATAAGTCTGTAATAACTGCACAGAGTTATGATCCACCAAACCCAAAAGAGGTAATGAGAATGCAATGGGTCAGTAAAAGGTGTGTATAAAGCAAAGAGCTAGAGTCTTGTCTCACCTAGGTGGACAAGAAACATATTGATAAAAATTAACAAGAGTCTTTAAAAGAAACATGATTAAAAAAGTCACCCAACATAAAATTTGGCACCTTAGGTGAAATCTGTAATTTTTGTACTGCCTCAAATATTTGTGGCAGAAGTAGCATTTGCTTTTGGAAGAATATATACTACTGTTATAAAGAGTTGTGGAAATTCTCGTGGCAAGTAAAAAGGACAAAGACACTGATAGAAGCTCAGCATCTGATGTACAAATAGGTTTTCCAAACAATCAGAGTTGCAGTCTTGTTTATTCAAATATATGCATACCCTACCTCGAGTTTTTGCCAATTCAACCAAAATGGTACTCCATAACCATCAATAAACAAATAATCATACTGATCATACTCTAAGCCAAAATTTCCATAAAGGCCAAAACACAACAGTCTCTAAAGTCTTTCTGATAACAAACATTCCCCAGTTCTCAATAACAAAACAAAAGTCCTTCACGAAGGAAAAATGCACAACCACCAAAAAAAAAAATCACTTGAATGGTGTAAAGGAAGAACCAAATTAGTGTAGTATATTTTAATATCCACTTTCTTATAAAACGTCTTCAGAACTCAATCCAAGAATTAAAATAGGATTCTGATGCTTAACTAGTTGGCTTATTTTACTAATTGTCAATTTGTGTAAGGGTATTTAAATGCATTAGTTTAATTCTTGGATTGAGAAGTTTTATACGACAGCGGATATTAAAATATACTACATTAAACTTGTGCGGTTCTTCCTTTGCACTGCTTAAAAGATTTTTTGGTTATTCCCCTGAAATTAATCCATTTTACTTCTCAAGAACTGAATATTTCCCATAATCATTAAAGCAAAGAAATTCAATTAAACCACTGTTTCTTTAGACACACTCTAACACACCCTCTTACCTCGCTTCTTCTTATTGCTCCTCATTGTACTATCGATCTGTTTAGCATATCTGAAAATATCATCCGGTAATCATGGTATGGATACTTTTGTACAAACTGCATTTGCACAGTTCAGTCTCGGCAACACCCTGGTATATTGTATCTTGCCTTCCCAATGTGCAACTCCATTAAACTCCACAAATAAATAAGAATACAAAGTAAAACAAAACAATAAAATGATGAAAATACATTTTTAAAAAAAGAAAAAAGCACAACCAACACGAAAACACACACACAAGCTGCCAAACACTACACTCCCACTACCAGTCACTGCATGCGCCCTGCAGAACAATTACCCACCAGAAGATGCTTTATAGTCTAGCCTCTGAAGTCCTTACCATTTCTCTTCAGAAGCCCTCCCTGCTAATTTCCGCTTTAACACCAAAGGATAATACTCAGTCTATTATATTATGGAGGTTTGCAAATCTAGGATTCGCCAAAGAAGTGACACCACAGGCAGACAAAGGAAAGCGTTGAGGGTGATTAAAGTATCTGAATATAAACAGACTCATTCAAAACTTGCCTCTATCAATGTTGGCCCAGGAGTTTTTAAGTCAACAGTTAAAATTTACTAGCCCTGGATACATACGGAACCAGGAAAAACTTAATATTGGAACTCCTGTGTAGAACGTCAGTTTCTTTCATCAGGATGTAAAAAGAAAAACATTTAAGGCACACTAACAGTTTAGCCCCTTGTATGACACACATCCACAATGAAGAGGAGGGGGGGGGGGGGGAAAAAAAAAAAAAAAAAAAAAAAAAAAAAAAGCGGGAATGGGTTACTAATTTTTATTATACTGTTCCAGACGTAAAATTGTGACATACATGTTGTCCTCAGAAATTATATTAGTCTCCCTACAGTATACATTTGAGTCGAGTTTGGCTGGCCTACTGGTCACCAGTCGCTGTAATAAAATGCTGAATTACAAGTTTCCAAGCAAGGCTTTCTGAAGTTAAGTGAAGAGAATACAGTGACACACAGTTCTTTGTATCTTTTCTATGCCACAGGCCTGAAACCTGCAAATGCACAAAATTAAACACACCTTACTACACATGTAAGGATAATATACAGTGACCAGCCTCTGTGGTATTCAAGCAGTAGTGCCCTCAAAGTACCACAGATGCCACAAAAATCTAAAATACAGCACAATCATGGTATATAAAATGGATCAACAAGAAGTCCCTCCTAAAAGACAGTGCAGACTACCAAAGGCAGTGCAATACAGACATCCCTGATGGGACTAAGTCAGAAAGGAGCTGTCCAGTGTGAAACAGGAAACAGCAAAATAGAATAAAGGAAGGAAGCACACCACTGGACCAAACAAGAAGAAAGAAACGCACAACAGTTTCTCCAAACTCGATGCAAAAGGACCAGTGCAGGAAACCCATAGGACTAGGGAAAACAAAGACAACAGAGCTTTAAAATTCTGTGCAACTGCACAATTCCATTCAAAATGACTCATATGTGTTGTATTCCAAAACCTACTGCAGCTTGACACTGTTACTGGTAACAGTCTGAAATGTGAAGCAGCATATGCCTGCTGTAAAATCATAAGGTATCAAAGTGGGGTCCCTTTTGTATTAACCATCAGAATTCTTGTGTTCATCAGAGGTATTGGCATGTACAGGTAATTTGTGAAAGCTCAAATGTATGCAGACACAGACGCAAAAGCAATTAAATGTAGTCACAAGCCAAGCAGATCTTTTTCCCTTTCTTTTTCTGTCAGGATTCAGATTTCATCTGTCAGACTCTGCTTCCCTCTGGAAAAGGGTTCCTCCCCTTAACTACACATGTGCACATTTAAGCTGTCATCCCTGGGCTTTGATCTGCAGTTTTGTTCTCTGCCCCTGCTAATGTACTAATGCACATACACAGTAGGTCACTTTGGAAGCAAAGCTCTGTGAGATTTAAAGGAGCAGGTGCTAATTAGTAGAAACAGATTAGGCAAGAACTGTAGCAGACTACAAATGAATGCAAATTCTCCTTACTGCTGCTAAAGATAAAGTTTTACAAAGGATAAATTCAGCCTGACATCCCTTACTTTCTAGAATGGTTGTGTGAGCGAGTGTGGTGGACTGGAAACCACCTTTCATGAATGATGCTGTACGATTCAAGTTAGTTACACTCTTAAATATTGCATTTGCAATCCAAGGACCGCTAGTGTGCAAGAGAGGATTGGAAATTTCCCATGCTACACCTGTGAATATACCAAATATATATAGTTCCTCGGATTGTGCAGCCTCCTCACTGAAAGCAAGGAAAGGAACTGCAGTCTCAGTAGGGAAGCCATACAGTGAAAGATGTCTGAAAGACACAGACTGGAATATTGTTGTCCCCCCACCCCCCCAAGAGACAAAGTACTACAATCTGTTATTTCTTCCTGTAAAAATAAAGTATAATAATGGCAACAGTAAAAGGACATGATGACCTTGTAACAGTATGCAGCTTTATTATTGGATACAGGCTGCTAAAGCAAATCAACTTGTGCCCACCCTATGTTTTACTGGCATGCAAATCAACTTTTGCCCACCCTATGTTTTACTGGCATTTCTAGTAAAATACACTTGGGATACTAAAGAAGACATTAATAATAACAGAAATATAAATAAAAGGACAATTATATCAGTGCTTTATACCGCTCCGGCTCCAACTCAATCCCCCAGCAAATTACTGACTGCTTCCGAGATCTACTGCACCAAAGTCACTTAGTAACTCTGCATGAGATAGCAGCACAGTAAGTGACCATATGGAACATCTGCCTGGGAATAGCAAGCACAATTCATCTTGCAGTGCAGTCAACCTGGGTGTAAGCATCCATCTTACTCCTACAAAATTAGAGTACCTTCAAAATGTCTTTGATCTTTAATACAAAATCTTTCTATTACCTTGCTGCCAATCGCTGCAACAGGCTCCCAAACACATAAGTGCACCCTGCTTGTCCTGCACAAGACCTACTGCCTTGGCTTTTTCACTAAACTAAAAGTACTCCACCACTCTGTAATCACCAGTCGATAATTTACAAGCAAGGAATTGCAAGTCCAACCATCCAATTAACTACACAGGCAAGATTTTAGTCAACGCCAGTTTACAATTTGTTTATTTGAAAATTGCTCTCCTACCTCTGCATTTTTCAGACACCCTGTGGAGCACAATAGCAAGGAACCAATAACCCCCCCCCCCCAACTATAATCTAAGGCCTTCCTAGACAATTACGGGCAACTTTTAGTTCTAAACACTTGACTTTTAGGGCTATCCCTCTTACCTCTATCTACAAAACCTTTTTTGCCATAACTACTATATTTCACACATTAACCTACAGAATTCTAATGAAATGTCATACCTTCACTGATAGTGCTCCTACCCCCATTCTCACCCACCCCCACATTCATTACTTTTATACCTCTAGAGACCTCGCCCATTTTTTTCCACTTCCAATCTCTCATGGCCACCAAGCATTTCCCCACCCACCTTCCCTTGCCCTACTCCTCCCTACACAACCAACCCTTCATTGCTCCTAAAAGCTCACAATATCCTCCCACTGTTTGCCTCCCCTAGCCTACTCAACCTCATCTCTCCCAGAACATCTCAATAACCTCCTCCAACCATCCTCTATTACCACACCTTTATCTACTATTCCATTCTAACTATCTTATCTCCCTAGCCTGCAACTCAACAGACCTTCACAATTATAACAAATACTATCACTCCCCCAATCAAACTACTCCCCAACAAAATCTTACAGTCAAATCTGCCCAGAACTTCAACCTTTCACCCACTCTCTTTACCACATCAATCATATAAAACCCAACTACCCTTATATCCCCACATTCAGGTTCCATCTCATGAAAACCAAACTAAACACACCTACTGCTGCACTCCCTCACACACACAAAACTACAGACAATCCATCCAAACCCTGGACCTAGCTATAATTCAACTCTAAAACAAACACCTCCCCAACCCTAATCAAAGCACCACAATCTACTACTGCTCTGCAATTAACATGCTAACCCCCCTAACCAGTCATTTCCAAATACAACCTACTAATTACCAACTTCAATCTCAGAAACCTTGTAAACAAAAAAAAATCACAGAATTTCATGCTGTCCTTACCACCTATTCTCCTGACTTAACCAGAAACCTGGTTAAAACCACACAAAGACCCTGAAATTTCTCTACAAAATTATAACATAAGGCAGGACATACCAACAAAAGAGGTGGTGGTGGTAAAGCGGTTATGTTCAAAGACCCTCTTAAAAGTAGAATGACTAAACACAATCAATCCCACCAGACATCCCAAACGCTGAAATTCTCATTACATGTTTACATATTAACCCACACAAATCCATGACTATCGTAGCAGTTTCCCTGCCCCCAGGAAAAAACAATCTTTCCTACATTGATCATCTGTCCTGGGCCACTTCCACTTTCAGTCAAGAAACTACCATCCTAGGTGATTTTAATCTTGACTGGCTTTCCTGCTCTTCCAACTGCCCCACTAGCTTAATGAATCTATACAACTATACCCAAATTATTTAACTGTCCCACCCGTACCGACAAACGCACACAAAAAATAAAAAAAAGACTCTATACTTGATTGGATATTAACTAACAAACCAAACCTGAGCTATCAAGCAGGCTGCCTTCCAATCAGCCCTAGTGACCACACCCCCACTTTTCTACTAAGAAAAATAATTCAAACCCAATCAATTACCCCCTTCATGCACACCTGCTGAAAGAAGAATTTTCGCCCCTGATACTTCCAACCTACTGCAACAGCAATGCGATTGGTCACCACTAAAAAGCCTCAACCTGGACCTTGCAGTGGAATATTTTAATAAATTCCTTGACTTACTAAATAGACTGGCTCCCACAAGAAAAATACAGATCAAATCAAAACAGCTACCATGGCTTTCCAGTGCCACTAAACAAAAAGATGGAGCCAAGGCCCTATATCAATCAACCAAAAACAAAAATGATCTCACCTCACATCAGCAATTAAGGAACCAAACTAAGAAATGTATAAATAATAGCAAAAGATACTTCTTCCAAACCTCCCAAGAAAAGTACCAATACAACCCTCACAAATTCTGGCAATCAACTATCTCCTTCACCCTGCAAAACCTCCACCCCTTTCCACATCAAACACCTCCAAATCCTTAGCATCTCAATTCAACTCTCATTTTATTAACTCAATCACCTCCCTCCTAGATAACCAAAATAACCTCTCCTGGTCCACCCCCTCAACCTCTAGCACCACTCTTTCTCCTTTAAACCTGTCCAAACCTCTTACATAAAACTCCTCAGCAAACTTAAACCATGCTGCCTTAATGGAGACCAACTCCAACAAATTATTAAATATCACTGCTCCATCAATCACCTATCCTCTCTCTATCCGTATCAGCCACTATTTCTGAATACATACCTCGCCTCTGGAAAATCTCACACATCATTCCCCTCCACAAACGCGGCCCCTCCAGGGAAATCACAAAATACCGTCCCATAGCCATCCTGCCACCCATAGTGAAAATCCTAGAAAAATGTTTTCACCAACTACAAAATAACCTCACCACCACTAATCTTCTATCCCACTCCCAGCATGGCTTTAGACCCAAGCATAGCACCAACAGCCCTAATATTTACTGACACCATTCATCACCTCATGAACAATGGTCTCCTAGTCTCAGCAACTTTCCATGAAATGTCAAAGGCATTTGACACATTAAAATTTGCCACTTACCATCTCAGTTCATCAACACTTACATGGTTTCAGAGCTACCTATCCGACCATCAACAGGCCACCAAATGGGAGAAGAATATCTCTCCTCTGCTCCCAGTGTCCACTGGTGAACTCCAAAGATCCACACTTGGACCCCTCCTCTTCATCCTATTTACTAATAGCATAAACTCGGCAACCCAACTCGCTACACTCATGCAATACGCAGACGATACATCCCTTATCTGCTCTGCCCCTTTCCTCCAATAACTTCAAGATAAGACTCAAAGATCATTTCAGGAAATAGAAACTTGCCTATCTAACCACAAACTCATTCTAAATCCTAACAAGAGCAAATACTTTCCCAACAAACCATCCAATGCTCGCTCTCCATCCCTCTCTTTATTCCACCAATGGAAGCAAACCTGAACCCACAAAACATACCAAAGTCTTCGGTGTAACGACAGATGGCAGGCTGAAATTTGATATTCACATATCCCTGAAAATCAAAAAAGTCCATGCCAAACTCAGATCTCTCTACTGTGCGAGACCTTTCCTAACAAACCAAGCTAAACTAGCCACTGCTAGATCCCAACTTTTATCTACCCTACTCTGCTCACATATATTTACAAACCTGACCTCAACAACCTATCATCCTGCTATAATAAAATTGCAAACTTTACCAGTAATCAACCCCATAAATCTAATCACTGTTCTGCTCTCCTACAACTAAACTGGCTGGAGCTCCCCAATCTGTCAACATTAAACCAACTTACCTTTACACACCAAATCATTCACAACCCCAGTGAACACCCTGCTCTTCACTCCTTAGTTCAACCTCATGTCAATACAAGGTCCCTTAGATCTTCAGACAGGCTAATGCTAAAAATAACCCAGTCTCATAACTACCATAAAATAGCCAAGACCTGGAATCCTCTCCCCCAACACATTCAAACACACTCCCATCTATTCTTCCTTCAAAACTCAAACTAAAGAACATCTCAAATTCAACTGGCTCTGCCCTTGTAATACTCCTGGTTAACCTATCCGCCCTCCTAGTACTTTACTCCATCTCCCTCTCAAAGGCACTTTAACTCTGGCTCAAGCCCATTTATAAGAGTATCGACTGTGTGAACACAGTATCCTTGCTATTCTACTATGACAAATATCACTTTGAATAGTTCTCCGTCAATCAATCCCATTCATTACATGTCTCTATTCCACAATGTTGTATACACTATGATCTGCATCTAATTTTTTATCTCTGGTCTACTTAAATTTAGATGTATAACTTTGTACTACCATGATTAGTCATCACTACTGTGAGTCTCCACTGAAAACGGGATCCATGGCCCAGTCGGACACTACCCAGTTAACAAATGTAAGTAAGTAAGTAAGTAAATAAATAAAATAAATAAATAAATAAATAAATAAATAAATGGGAATCAACAACTAGTTCTTTTTTTGTAGTGGGGTATCATTTTTATTTTTAATGCTATGGCTTGTCTAGGTTATAAAAATTGGCTGAATTAGTAACAGAAATAAGAAGTTATGTACTCACCATAACGTTCCAGGTTTGTTGACCATCTCGCCTATATTCTTGCTGGTTGGGGTTCGGAACAGAGCATCGGTTCTGACTCTGCCTAATACAAATGCTCAAGAGCTTCCACTGGCTTGATGCTAACCCCTATCCCATGATGCTTAGGGCAGAATACCCAGATCTTGTTTGTAAGCGAAAGCAGTACTATTGTCTATATACAATTAGAACCCCAGTCTGTCTAGCTGAAGGAGGACATCAGACTCAAAAAAAAAAAAAAAAAAAATATATATATATATATATATATATATATATATATATATATATATATATATATATATATATATATATATATATATATATATATATATATATAGACTAGATGGACAACAAACATGGAACGTTATGGTGAGTAGATAACTTCTTAATGTTATGTTGTCCTCTCTCACCATAATTCTTGCTAGTCGGGATAGCGTTCCTAGCACCTTCATCCCAGAGTGGCTCAGGAAAAAAAAATACTTTTCAGTACAGTGGATCCAAAGGAAGACCTGTTCCGGAAGGCCACATCTACTGTGTAATGAGTAATAAAGGTATGCGGTCTCGCCCATGTGGCAGCTGCACAAATAGAGTCCATAGGAAGTTTAGCTTGAAAGGCCAATGAAGTTGCAACCATCCTTGTGGAATGGCCTCTTACTTTGCCTGGTAACCTTCTGTTATTATTGTTGTAAGAAAAAGAAATGCAATCTGTCAGCCATTTTGACAGTTACCTTAGAAACTAAGAATCCTTTCCTTTTATCTGAAAAGGAAACAAAAATCTAATTGGACTTTCTGAAATCTTTGGTGTTATGCAAGAAGAAGCGTAGCTGTCTGTGTACATCTAGTTGATGTAATCTATATTCTGTCTTGTTGCTAAAGTTATGGAAGAACACTGGTAACGAGTGATTTAAATTATTCTCTGAACACACTTTTGGTAAGAAAGGGATTAGTTCTTAAAGATACTCAGTCTTTATGGAAAAATGTACAAGAATGATGGATAGAAAGAGCTTGGAACTCCGACACCCGTATGGCAGTTGTAATGGCAATCAAGAAGAGTTTTCCATGAGAAAAACTTTTCATCACATGATGATGCTGGCTCAAAGGGTGGCAAAACTAAGGCAGATAGAAAAATATTTCGGTCCTAAGCAGGTGGAGGTTCTCTGACTGGGGGTCTCAGTAGGAAGGTACCTTTCAAAAAGGCTTTGCATAACTTGTTGGACATGCTAGACATTCCCATTTCCCCAAAATGGGAATTGGATATGGCTGCCAGTTGTACCTAATGGTAGCTGCTGCTGCACCCTTGTCAAAAAGTTTGGAGAAACTCTAGAACTGCTGTGATAGGAGGTGTAAAAGGATCTAAATTGTGCTTAATGGCCCAGTATGAAAGTCTTTTCCATTTACTGGAATACAGTTTTCTGGTAGAAGGTTTGTGGGAAAAGATCAAGATATGTTTAAATGCAGTGGAAAAATCAAAACACCTGGCTATACGTGGAACTGTAGCAGGCATGCTGTCAACTTGAGGGTTTGGATGGACTGATGGAACATTCCCGATGAGTGGGCCAAAAGGTCTGGAACTGGGTCCAGAGTCCAAGGTTCCTCCAGAATATGGGCCCATAGAAAGGGGAACCAAATTTGTCGAAGCCAGTAAGGTGCAATGAGTAACATAGTGCTGTACAACGTGCGGGCTTTCTAAAGTACTTTGGGGTACTAAGGGAAAGGGTGGAAAGGCATACAGAAGTCCCAGGGTCCAATAGTGTACGAGTGCATCCCTTGGCGACTTCCCCAGGGGGGAATAAGGGTAAAGTAGCTGCTGCATTTGGCGTTTATAGAAGTGGCGAAAAGGTCGCGGCAAGGCTGGCCCCATTTCTGAAGAGCTCTTCCGCAACTTCTTGCTTCAGGGACCACTCTGTTGAGTTTTCCCGCTATCATGCTGGATTTACCCAGGATGTGCATTGCTATCAGAATACATTGAGAAGAGACAGCCCATTGTCATATTAGCTGTGCCTCTCAACATAGGAGATACGATTTGGTTCCTCCCAGTTTATGTACCACACTACTGACGTCTGTTTGAATTGCAATAGTTTGTATCGAAAGAGAGTCCTGGAATACTTGCAATGCATACAGCACCGCTCTCATCTCTAGGACATTGATATGCAAGTGGTTTTCGTGTTCTAGCCATAAGTCATAGTCATTCCCAGATAATGCCCTCCACCTGATATGGGAAGCATCCGTAATCAGTACAGCCATCAGTTGCGGAAATACAAATGGGTGGCCCATGGACAACTGGTTCATTTGAAGCCACCAGAGAAGATCTTTCTTGCATGAATCCGTAATGATTATCTGATGTGACAGAGGTAGATCTTGCATTGGCCACTGGGCAAAGAGTAACCATTGGAGGACCCTAATGTGTAGGCGTGCTAGAGGAACTAGAACTGCCACTGCCATGTTACCCAGAACCTGTAACACGTACCTCGCCTGAACCTTTGACATAAAGGTCCTGATTTGATAGTGAAAGGACTGAATTCTCTCGGGGGTAAGTTTTGCCACCATTTCTGCTGAATCCAATTCTGCACCTAAGAAAGTAATATGCTGTGAAGGCGATAAGGCAGACTTTTTGAAATTTATTGTAATACCTAGCTTAAAGCAAAGAAGCATTATTTCGTCCCTCGCTTGAAGTAGTAGATGCTTGGTGGTGGCGGTCAGGAGCCAGTCATCTAGGTATGGAAACACATGGAATCCTAGACATCTCAAGTGAGCCATAACAGCTGCCATGCACTTCAACACTCTGGGGGCTGTAGTGAAACCAAAGGTCAGGCCTCAAAATTGGTAATGACTGGCTCCCAGTAGAAAGTGTGTCTCCAGGATTGCCCGTCCATCTTTATATGGTAGTACGCATTCTGGAGATCTAGCGAGGACATCCAATTGTCTTTCCCGAGAAAAGGGAATATAGACTGCAGTGTCACCATCCGGAACTTGCCAAGATACAAAATGGGCCTCCAGTCCTGTCTTTTTTAGAACTAAAAAGAACATGGAGTAAGTTCCGGATCCAATTTGGTCTACAGGGACCTCTTGGAGGACTCTTTCTAGCAACTTGTGCATCTCTGATGTTGCATCACTCCTCTGACTAGGTGGGATGTGTGGAATGGACTGATTTACAGGGGGGGGGTGGAAAAGGGAATGCAATAACCTCTGGATACGAATGTCTGTACCCATTTGTCTCGAGTGATTTCCAGCCAGGTGTTTGGGTACAGTGACAAGCGTCTCCCGACTGCCTCCAGAGAAGAACAGGTGGGCCTCCTTTCAGAAATGCTGGAAGGGCCTGCCAGAGAATGTATCTCTGTTGCCCTGATTCTACGGACCCTCCTCTGCTGCGAGGTCAGCATCTTCCATTGTTACTTCCCAGGAAGTTTCACCACGTGCATCAGAAAAACCTTTTGGGACTTAACAACATTTTTCCACCTTTCTGACCTTTTTGATAAGGTCTAGAGGGGGTGGAAAAACAAACAGACTCCCACACCTGGTCAAAGTTTCTTTCACCTTTGGTCCGAAAAGGGATGAACCATCAAAGGGGGCATTGGTGAAAGAAGACTTGAAAGGTTTGGCAAAATTGCATAAACACATCCAGGAATGTCTCAGGGAAATTCCTGTAGCTGCTGCCCTGCTCGCTTCATCAGCTGTATATGAAATCAGTCTCATGTAGGAGTTGACTGAATTGAGGGTGGAGAGCTGAGAGGAAACTTTATCCGTGATCCCAAAGCTACAGTTCATCGAAGAGCATCTCCTAGCTCTTTTAAAAGATCCCTTTGAAGCCTCGTAAAATGGGTCAAGTTATTCAGCGACCGCAGGGTGAAGGTTGCTGATGAAAAGGCACGCTTTCCAAATCTATCCATATAGTCTGACTCTCTATTTGGAGAATGGACACATGAGGAGGTCTCTGACAACTTCCTGGTGGCCGCCGGCACCACCATTGCATCTACAGGGATGGCTTTAGTTAAGAACTCTTTCTCAGCAGGAGCAGTGATAAATGTATTGGGCCTCTGCAGAACAGGCTCCACTGTATCGGAAGTCCAGGCCTTACAAGAGATCACATTCATTAATTGGTTGTAATGGGGAGACACCCAGGAGGTGGAAGGGAGAGACCCAAAAGCCTCCAGGTACACCAGTTCATCCTCTGAAAGGGTTGGTGGGCTTCTAGCCACCCCTCTGTTTCAGGATCTCAAGGACATCAGCAAGAGAGACACCCTCAGAGTGGGACCATGGGGACTCTTCCGAATCATCCAGATCGGTATCTGATGTGACAGACTCAGGGGAGTCTATATGGTTTCTCTTGCACAATCTCTTCTGAGGGACTTCCTCAGAGGGGTACTCTGGTGAGGTTTCAGAGGAGACTATGCCACCCACAGGGGCTTCCTGGAGCTCCGGGTCTCTATACTTGGGGGGGGGGTGATAAGACCAACACAGGTGCCTGGGAGGGAAAAGAACATGGGCCAGAGAGAGTGGAGCTGTTTGGAGTGATAGTACTCTCTCCATCAGCTCAAAAGCCGCCTCGCTCTGCTCCGGAGAGACCGAGGACCAGCTCCGAGGCAGAGTGGGTGGCTCCGAAGCCAATGTTGGAGCCGAGCCGAGGCAGCAAGGTGTACAGTCAGATCGGACAATTGCCCGTGCCAACTCCCCGCCCCCTCGCTCTGCTGAGACTGAGGACCCGCTCTGAGGCAGAGTGGATGGCTCCGAAGCCAATGTTGGAGCTGAGCCGAGGCAGCAAGGTGTACAGTCAGATCGGACAATTGCCCGTGCCGACTCCCCTTCCCAGACCCGATGGGTGAACGTCGGCTCCCAGACTCCTCGAAATCCAATGGACCCAAAGAAGTCAGAGCAGATGCCGGAACTGATGATCCTAAAGGAAGGCCCCAGTTTTGACAGTTCCACTACTATCAGACCTACAGTCTCTGGCTCCGAGACCACAAGTGGGGTCGGAGGAGGAATTGGTGATGGTGCCTTGGATGGTTCTGATTCTTTTGGGGCCTGAGACGACAACATTTTTGCCAGTGTTCAAAGCAGCCTCTTCACCACCCGCCCCACATTATCAGATAAGCTCCTGGAGGAACGGGAAGATAAAGGAAGGAGATCTAGCCCTCTCCAAAATGGGTGATCTCAATACTGGAACAACCGGCTTCAAGATCGGAGACAGTCTCCTAAAATCGGTAACTCTGCCGGCTCCGTGGTCACAGACAGAGCCAAAGAGGTAGACTTAGATCAGTTAGAGCCAAGAGCCCTTGGTTCTGAAGTGACTATCTTTTTAGCAGACACCCGAACATGGAGCCACAACAGCAGAGCTATTGGAACCTTCTGCATGAGAAGGGGGAGAAGATAGTTTGGAGCACTGAGATCCCCCTAAAGATTCCTGGAAAGGAAGTTTCAATAATCCTCTAACCATTAATTTATTCCTACATTCCTGGAGAACCCTGCAACTAAAGCCAAGACAAATTGTACAAGGGTCTTGTAAATGGATAGCACCAAGGCAATACACACAGTTAGTGTGTCCATTCGTGAGAGACATTTTTTTGAGTAAATTGATCACACTTTTTTGAACCCCAATTGCTTGGGTACTTTCTGTTCTTTTTCTTTAGACAGGTTTACAAGCAGAAAGGAAAATACCAACAATATCTGCAATAAACAAAACTAGTCTAGCTTTCCAAAAAAAGGCTATCAAAACTACAAGCCTAGATAATAAAGTGAAAATTTTTGGCTCTAAACAAAACAACGGAGCCTACTAACTAAAATATATCTATATATATATATATATATATATATATATATATATATATATATATATATATATATATATATATACATACATACATACATACATACACACACACACACACACACACACACACACACACTATAAATTTAAATATTAATGTAAAGGCTTTAACACGCCAAAAAAAGCAGCCAACTACACACGAACACATCAGTATACCACACTAATAAACTATAAGCCTATGAAATAAAACTAAAAGAAAACTTTAGGAAGAATCCTCTAACTCAAATGGATTCTTCTGAGCATGAAAGGAAGACAAACACATGCGGGGTAGGGGAGCGGCCCTCTAGTTAAACTGGCCGCTAAGAGCCCTCTAACTTAAACGGGTCTCTCAACAAAGAACAAAGGGGATTAAACGCACTAACTCGTGAAAAAGGAACTAGAGACTATTCGGACACCACAAGAGATTTAAACTGAGTTTTTCTAAAGTAAAATTAAGGATAATCCTGAAAAATATAAATTGAGAACTACTTAGCCAACGAGCCAGCCAGAGGACATCCCGGTTGCTTGAGTGGCAAACGAGATCTGGGTATTCTTCCCTAAGCATTATGGGATAGGGGTTAGTCTCGAGCCAGTGGAAGCTCTTTAGCTTTTGTATTAGACAGAGTTGGAACCAATGCTCAATTCTGAACCCCAACCAGCAAGAATTACGGCGAGATAGGACAACATAACATCTACTCAAATGCAAATTTTGTATGGATTCTTCACATCCAAGAAACAGGTTTTTCACTGTAAAAGTCCTCTTAAGCCCCACAAAATTACTACACTTCGGAAAGTCCACAAAATACATCCTTTTTTTCTAGCTCATACTGTCCATAGTTTATCTATGCCTGCTGCATTTAAGTAAATATCACTACATTTGTTAGATACAAAGAATGCACCAGACGAGATATCAAACATCAGCCTTGTGGTATCAAGACCTATTGTACAGCTATATCAGTCTGTCCAAGTTATACCGGCTTTTCAGTTTCTAGTTTGCATTAATACATTTCACTCCCTGATTTAACACCTACCTCTGGAGAGGTGCACACAAAAATTATACGCTATAGGCCACTGTACTCTTATTACCTTACTCCTCTAGCCTCTAATACTTAGAATCCAATACCTATGCATACTCATTTCACCAATGTAAAAAGGCCTATCTAATAACACACAGCAGGTAAGATCTGATGTACTCCATATCTAAACTCCACACCTGGAGTGTAAAGTTGTAACCAAAGAGATAACTAGGGTTCTGTACTAAAATACTCACTTCCCAGGACTCCACACCACTTCAGGATTAAGGTGATATCTAAAAACAGGACATTCAGAAAGATTGGCTGTGAAAGCCATTATATTGGGTTCCTAGTACTTTACTTTAAGCACACAGTACAAGCAGATCAATTATGGGATTCACCATCATTAAAGTTACGATGAACAAAAACCTTTAAAGTATTTTCGGGGAAATTTTTAAAGCAGCAGTTCAAAAGTCCATTTTTTTTTTCACTCTTTATCCATCCTGGGATATATACTTTTACATGTGAATAACAGATTACATTGAACAAAGCAATGCTATTCCTAACTGATGGAGTAAATAGATGGGGTCAGAATCTACCACCCCCCCTTTCTGAGCAGTCATATTCTAGTACTTAAACTTAATCTGCCTCTCAGTCCAATAAACCCTACAAAAATATTTTAAATACAGATACATTTTATGCAGAACACAGACTTTTAGACTGCGGTGGTGGTGCTGCGGTAGCGTTGTCGCCTCACAGTAAGACGTTGTCCTGTTCGATTCTCAGCTAGAGCGTCTTCTGTGTAGAGACATGCGTGAATGGGCGCCCCTTCGTTGAAGGTTGTGCGTCAGGGCCGGCAACTCGGCATGTAAAACTCTACTGCCAATCATTAGTGGACCGGAGTTCTGCTGTGGCGACCCCTAACCGAGAAAAGCCAAAAGATACAACAAAAACAACAGACTTTTAGAAGACATTTAATGGAGATGTAACAAACCAGATAAATGGAAGGGAGGCTAACCTTATTCCTATTTATTCACATCCCTGACAAATTTAGGGAACGTTTTTTATTTTTTAATATGAACATGACAGTCTGTGGCATGAATAGGTCTAAACCTAGATATACAAGTGTGATTTACCCTCATTATCCTCCCATCACCTATTTTGCTCTGTGAAACTAGGATATGGGTATAGACACTGTCTGAAGCTGTATAAACACTCTATTCAATACACTTTAATAAGAGTTTGGAAGACTAGAATGGGACTAAATTACAAAAATTGCACAACAGATTTTTGGACTTCACTCCCTTCTTTTTAGTTAAGAGTTACAGTTACCTCTCAAGGACTGCTGCTAGATACATGCACACTTTGTCTTTACAAGCCAAGAAAGTCAGAACAGACTTATTTAGATGCTGCAATTCAAAACTGGATCTTAAGCTTGTTATCGTTATATTCACATGTCAGTAAGTAACTTATGACCAAGTGGATTGATACAGTGTTCAGAATTTTAACAATGTGCTTTTCACTTATCTTCTGACCCAAAGGCTTAACTTTGCGACCAGAGTATGTCAAATGTGTACAAAGCTCTCACTTCAGTGTCACCAAACCTCAATTCTTTAAAATGGTATCTTCATAAAAATACTGCATTCTGCACCTATGGCTAAATTCATAATTTTTCCTTATCAGCATTTTTATCAACATTCTCACAGTCTTTATGTGCATGTGTTGCATTTTCAGACTTCAATGTAACAACTTCTCATTTCAAAAGTATCAATAAGCAACTCTTTATATTTCTGTTCAACATACAAATCCTTAAGAGCACAATTTTTTTTCAGATCACTGAAAATGTCATTTTGTGGTGGAGTTTACAAAACCAATTACAAAGCAAAACATTTCCCTCTTTTGATTACACTTCTACCAACTAACTTGGGCTTGAATAGCAAACTGTACGAACTATTCTTTTGACACTATGGCTACTTTTCCATCAAGGTTACCAATATAGGAGTATCTTCCTATGGCTCTCTTTTCATATCCATTGCAACTACAATACAATGTAATATCAGTGCAACACACTCCAACATTATTTCAGAATTCTGACATTCTGATTTGGATTTTAATCAAACAAATCCTCTGTCTCAATTACTTTTTCTGTGTATTACTAAATTTTCTTGTTCTGGACATATCCACAGTTTTTCATAAGGTTAAGTACATTTCTCATAAAAGCAAATGTCCTATACCACAAACTCTTACTGATGAATTACAAATTATGATGCAAAAAAAAAAAAAAAAAAAAAACACTCACTTTTTAGCTACATTTTCAGCTTGGTAACAAATGTATTAATTGTTTGTAGGTTCTTGAGGTACTACAAAGATCAAATGGCAAAATGAGTGCCCAATTCCTTCCAGGCGTACAATAACTCATGAAAGTCACTCTTGATGTAGCTATTTTATCAAATTTCATCAAGAGGAAACAAACCTTCAAAGTTTCCTCCCTAGCAAGATATGGAAATGTAGTACACTACATTTTTACAGATTTCCCATTTAACCCACTTATGTTGAGGAATAAATCAAGTTTCCTGACTCTGAAGTGTCAAGGATTCTGCCACATTTCCTTATAAATGTAGATGTAGCATTTTCCACTGAGAACTATACTTCTTAAAGTCTAAACTCAAAAAGCCTTCACGTCAAACATTCTTTTCACTTCTGTAGATATATTTTTCGGTTCAGCAAGTTCTTTTCACTTCTCATACCAATTAATGTCTGGACTTCTGAGGACAGTGACCTGAAATTCCAAGTAAAACACACTTCCCCAGTAGCAAACAGTGTTGATCATGAGCAAAAGAACACGAACCATCACAATTCTGAGACTCAGAACTAGGGGGAAAAATGCAATTTAAATCAAAACTGCAAAATGTAAAATTTACTGTTACACTACTAATCACTTTAGCCAGTCAGTGATCTCCTACTTATTCTACTTATGTAGGCTGTGAGATCACTGTACCCAAGAGTAGGAAGAATACTCTCATCTGTTTCAACCTTGCTGTTGTCTTTCGGCTTTTCCCGGTTAGGGGTCACCACAGCAGAACTCCGGTCCGCTAATGATTGGCAGTAGATTTCCACAGTGCCGAGTTGCCAGCTCAACGCCAAATCTTCAATGAAGGCACGTCCATTCACACATGTCTTTCGGAACGCCACTCGACCCGCAGGGAAGACATGTAGACTCCACACAGAAGGCACTCCCTGCACACTAGCTGAGAATCTAACAGGAAAACCTCTTGCTGTGAGGCAACGCTACTGCTGCACCACTGCGGATACATCTGTTTCAACCTTGTACTTGGCACATATTACCCACATTAGCACTTGTAGTTCTGCTATTCCAAGGATTCTTGTGTTTCCATCATCAAAACTCCTAAAAAATGGTAAAACTCCAGGGTTAGATGGTTTAAGTATGGAATTATACAGTCTGTGTCCAGTAAATATTTTAGAAATCTTGAATGACGTTTACAGGATAATTCAGAACAAAATAATTCCTCTCTTATGGAAATTTTCTGTAATCTCAGCTATACTTAAACAAGGAAAGGATAACAAGTTAGTCTCCTCATATAGCCCTGTTTGTAGACCATAAATCCATTTTCAAACACAAGATTAAAAATATAGCAGATAAAAGATCAAACAGGATTTATAGTAAATAAATTGCATGATAACATCAAAATGATAGTAAGTATCTTAGATTTAGCAAAAGGAATGACCAAGAAATTGTCAGATATCGAGACAGCTTTGGATTCTGTAGACTGGAACTACTTGTTTAAAACTGAAGAAAATTTTGCATTTCCAGAACAGTTTATTGGAATATTAAAAAAACTACATAGGAGGTACAGAGACTCCAAAGCACATGTTAAAATTGAATCTTACATTTCGCAAGGATTCACTTTAAACAAAAGGCAAAAAGCAAGGGTGTCCCCTTGTCCCCTTTACTATCTGAATTAGTTATTGCCTTTACTATCTGAATTAGTTATTGAACCTTTAGCCAACAGTATAAGCAATGAAAAAAACGGATGAATTCTCAATTAACAGGGATTGTCAATCTAAAATACAGCTTTCTGCAGATGATATTTTGCTAACTACAAGAGACAAATTACTGATCGAAGAAAGAGACGAGGAAATTGAAAAATTGCAAGAAGTATCGCTGCTGAAACTTAACAAAACTGAAACTTTAAACTTATTATCTAGTAACTGATTTAACACTAAAGACAGATATAATTGGGAAGGAAAAGAGCTAAAATGTTTAGCAATAAAAATCTATCAAGATGTGAACAAGACTGATAAGTGTTACTTCTCATCAAGAATTTTACTTTTGAAGATACGTTACTACTTATTAAAATGACTGCATTACATGTATATATATATTTGACATTTGTTAACCGGGTTAGTCCGTCTGGGCAGGAACTCATTTTCAGCAGAGACCAGAGGAGAAAATTACAAAAAAGTAAATAAGTTTCTAGTATAAAGTGTATATATATATATATATATATATATATATATATATATATATTTATTTATTTATATATATTTATATCATACATTACACACACACACACATATACATAAAATGTATACACACATACTATATATATGCTCCCCTACACTGCCAATTCCCTACCCACCCCCTCTACTCATAGCTTTATCCACACCCCAAAGACCCCAACAACCAATCCCCACTCTCAGCTTTACACCCCCATTACACTCCCTAAGCTACACCACAACAGACTTTGATAAGCACCCACCCTTCCACCACTTACTCATATCCCCAGTACCTCCCACTTTTGTATTCTACTCTACTCCCACACCCAATCACCCAACATCTTTCTCTATAACAAACACCTGTTTTGAACCATTACAACTCCAATTATGTCTCATCTCCTCCACTCTCAGATGCACCTTACTCATCTACTATTAGTCTCTCTAGTTACAGGTCTCTTCATAGTCTCCATCACCACACACAACTATCATCTGCAATCCCCAACCCTATCCCAAACCACTACATTTCCTCCCAATGACCTATGCCCATCCCCAGTCACTTATAGACAACCCTCCACCCAACTCAGCTCACCCATTTACCTTGACTCTACAGCCAAAAAAAAAAAAAGAGTCTCAAATTCCATACCCTAACAGTGATATACCTCAAAACAATCACTACCATAGTACCCCAATTAATAGGCGGTGACATCCACCCCAATCCCTGCCCAATAACACCTTCAAAACACCTGTAATTCCCACCTCCCATTCAAAAATAAACAGACTAATTAATACCAGACTTGAATATCTGCAGTATCATGAATAAAGTAGCACAAGTTCACTCCACTATTTCCCATTTATAACCATGATCTAATGCTCATTACAGAGACATGGCTTAAACCACACATGAAAGATAACCAAATAACCCCACCTGGATACAACATTCTGAGGGCTGACAGAGCCAACAAAAGAGGTGGTAGTATTGCCCTACTTTACAAAACTACTCCCCAAACTCCAAAAATGCAGAAAAAGTTTTGCTAAACTGCACCTCAACCAACATAAGCATCTAAACCTTAGAATTTGCATACCCCCAGGCGATAACCTGACCACCCTAGAATCCATCCTACATTGGGCTTCCTACTCCCTACCCCATGAAACTATTATCTTAGGAGATGTCAATATTGACTGGAACTCTATCCACTCTCTAAAACCTACCTTATAAAGCTTAACCCAACTCAAACACACCTACTCACATCGATAAGTCTTCAAAAAGAGAATCCATATTAGACTGGATCCTCACAAACCAACCCGATACTGCCTCCATCAGTGTGGTACACTGCCGGACCTAATAACCCACCCTCCACTACAAACCCGCTCCCGGAAAAACTTATCCACAGCTCACATCTTAGTAGCCCTAAAATCCTGTAACTAGTCTCCTATCAAATACCTGACAACACAGCCCAATACTTTAACACCACATTTCTGAACATCCTCAACCACCTAGCCCCAATCAGAACAATTAGGATATTGTAGTAATCCTGCCCCCAGGCTACAAAACTCTACTAGAGCCTTACTCAAAGACAGGAACAAAGCTTGGAAAATTTGGTGACAACACAAGTCACCCACAACTAGGCAAATCTACCTTGAACTATGGAATAAGGCAAAAAAAATTAGGATAGACAAGCAAAGTCACTATATCTCCCTAGAGTAAACATAACTCCAATCCTCAAAAATGTTGGGCTGCAGTGAACATCATCCTCCAGCCTAGAAAGAGCCCCCCCCCCCAACATATATGGTAAAAACTCCGACATAGCCAACAGCTTTAACGAATACTTTACTACCTCTATACTTAAAACAGTACAAACACTTCCAACCCACCACAACCCCCTAAGGCCCAAAATAACACTATACCCGTCTCGCTCAAGCCAGTACCAACCACTATTATCCAAAAATACCTATCCAAACTCAAACACACCACCCAAGCAGCCGACAATCTTCCCGCTGAATACCTTCAATTCGCATCCCAGGCCGTAGCTTACCCCATCTCACTACTAATAAATAGATCCATTAATGAAAAAAAACTGTCTCATGCTTGTGGAAGACCTCATTTATCATTCCCCTTCACAAGAGTGGCCCCTCTACTGACCTCTCCAACTACCGACCCATCGTTATCCTCTCACCCCTATCAAAGATCTTAGAAAAGTGCATCCATCAACTGCTCACCCACCTTCTCTCTAATAAACTCCTCTCCAACTCCCAACACGTATTCCACCCATCCCACAGTACCACCGCCACCCTAACTTCAACACTATAAACTCACTCAAGGAACCAAGGCAACCTAGTCTCAGATACCTTTCTAGACTTTTCAAAAGCATTCAACACAGTTTCCCATAATAAACTCCTAACATTCCTCTCTGACCTCAACAGCAACAATCCCTCCCTAGTCCAGTTCCAAAGTTATCTAGACAACTACCTACAGTCTGTCAAATGGCTCAACTCCCTATCCCAACCCCACTTCCTGTCACACTATGTGTCCCACAAGGTTATATTTTAGTGACCCTTCTCTAACATCTTTACAAACCAACTTCACTTAGCAACCACAAAAGTTGACATAGTTCAATACGCTGATGACAACCCTGATCCGCTCTGCTCTAAACATGCAATTCCTCCAGCAAAAAGCCCAAGAATCCTTTACAGAAACAGAAAGCTGGTTAAGTAAGTCACAACTGATATTAAACCCAAGGAAACCACAACTTATGTTGTTTCAAAGACAAACGCCCCGAACTTCTCCATAATCTCAAACAATAAAAATGATCACCCCAGTATCAGAGACCAAACTCCTAGGACTTAGAATTAACACACAATTAAAATTCAGTAGACACATCTCTATAACTCCAAAGTCCATAGAAAACTAGGTACCTTTTACCGCTGCAAAAAGTACCTCACCTCTAAGGCTCGATCTGATATAGCCAGAACCCACCTCGTGTCCACACTACTCTACGCATCCACACTAACAAACCTAAATAAAACAGACCTGAACAAACTCTCCACCTGCTACAACAAAATCACATGGTTTGCAACTAAATGCCAAATCCCACTACCACCACTGCCAATCCCTACACATATTACATTGGCTCGAATTGCCCAATTTACTCCACTACCACCAACTCAACCTAGCTCACCAAATATTATACTATCCTGAGAAAACCCCTGCCCTGACTTGTCCCCTAAACTTTTACAACTCAAACAGACAACTACAATCCAATAATAAAAGCTCTGACCAATACAATTCCAGCAAAAACAACTCAGTTGCAAAAATATGGAACAGACTGCCACCTGACCTCAGAATACAAAACTTTACTTCTACATTAAAAAACCTCTTTAAAGCACACCTCTACAGTAACTGCAACCCACCCCCCTAAATCCACCTCAACTGTAAGACTTAACAGCAAACCTACTGTTATTCCCTCATGCTTCCGGTATGCAACAACTTTTTTTTTTAATCTACCAATGATACTGTACATATTGCTACTATTTGATAAAATGCACAAGAATACTGTCTAACTATAATCATTATGTATACTGTATAAACTACATCTAGTAAGTATAACAGGTTTCCTAATCTGCTACTATAATCTCTCACTTTGTAACATCTCTCTTAATCTACTTGGTTACAAAAATATAATATAGTGTAAAAATGTAAATTTAGTTAAAAACTGTTGCCATTACTTTATTTTCTGCAATGTCTGGAGCTTTTCTCCACAGGACTCCACTGAAAACGGACTCTAGTTGTCCAGTCTGATTATCCTGGTAAACACACACACACACTTTTAATACCGGAAAAAAACTTTAACCCCGCTTATGGTATCCTAAAAAGTCAAGAATTGCTCATAGAATTCATGCAAGACTATGGGAGTAAGATGGTATTAGCTTCCCAGATCCAGAATCTTATTCTATTGCAGCAAGTTTTAACTATTATACTCTAAATAGACTCACCTTACACTGGTCAATAGAAAACAATACAAGAGCAGATTATACTAAATTCTTATAAGTATATTTACAACAAGAAGTTAGAAATATGCAACAATCCTTTCATCTGGTTAAAAAATTTATCTTAGAAGGAAATTAATTTCAATCTTTAAACTCAGCGAGAAATAGGTCTTTAAAATTCCATCAATATAAAAATAGAAATTTTTGTGCTTTCCCATTGCACTTATCTCTAGATTGAAGAAAAATCAGAATAGTAAAATTAATTTACTAAATAAGAACATATTAGTATTATAGTCCGATATCTTTTCCTTTTTCAAAGCAAAGTCTCCACAATATTTAAAGAACACAAGTTGGATGAATCTGCTAAACAGTTATTATCCATCAGTAGCAAATATGAATTTGTGGATAACATGAGTGAAGAGGAACAGAACATTATTCCCCATTATATGAATATACAAATGCAATTATCAAAGGAAAATGAACCTACAAAAAGGAACTTTGTCCCATCTATATAATTTAATTATATATAATAATTTTGATGCAAAATTCGACCTTTTTAATTAGTAGTGGACTGAGTGACATTCTGGACCTTTTTAATTAGTAGTGGATTGAGTGACTCCGACTGTAAGAATAAAACTTTGTTACTTAAATCAGTTAAGTAAAACTTGAAGTTTATACGGGAAAGTTTTTACATGGAAATATATAAATAGGATGTTTGTTGCTCCCTATAACATCTCTTGAGATTTATAAAAATGTCTTCTTCCGTTTGTTGGAGAGGTTTGTAAAGATGTAAAAGCCGACTGGATACACATATACAGATTATGAAAAATGAAATATATGTTGTGAAGAGATGCGCATATTTTTCAAGGGGTTATAGTCTGACATTTGTTCTTTAACTTTTAACTTGATCAGTAATACTAATGAATTGCAGACTTCCTGTATCTGTAAAAGCCAACGAGCAAAAAATGTTTTGGGCTCTCTTGGCAGTCACTAGAAAAGTTATGTTATTACAAAAAAATGGAAATTGAACTCAGTTCCTACATTCAAAGTTTTACAATTCAACAGCAATACAGGAAAAACTGAAAAAGAAGTGATCAGAGTAAGATCTAACCTCACTTCAGCAAACAACTGGATCGGCAAATCCATTCCTAGTAAAGTAACCACAACCAACGAAAACAAGTTTCTAAGCTTTCATCTCGACAATTTGGTCTTCGATATTGTGGGCTTTAAATGTTGAGGTAAACCCCCCTGTGGAGTACATCCATGACAAATTAAAGCTAAATCAGTGTCATTCTGATGGATCATTTTTAATTAATTACTTTAAAGTATTTAAAAGAAGAGACAGTACTGTTGAGCAATGCCTTGTTACATGGATATCAACCACGTGGCTAATTTTTTGAAGGAATTATTTTGAAATTGTCATCTTTGTAGAGGAACACTACTACCACTACTACCAGAAGACTTTGTGAACCATAAATACAACAGATAGGTGCACGGGTATTACAGGAGAGAAAAGAAAATGAGATTGGATCCTTAAAAAGAGAATGAGCAAGCTACATAGAAATAAATGGAATTTTGGGAACACTACATGCAGAATAAGGTTCAAGAGAAGGAGTGAGGTTTAAGGGAAGCCCTGCGTACCTGAACTCCCGCCTTTATCCATTCTTAGGAGGCCCCATGGAATCAACATCAAGGAACAGAGTCCTGAATAGGATTTGTTCGTCCTGCCCTCTAAGACTTTCTACTATGAATAGACCTTTATTTGAAAGCATATCCTGCTAATGTATTTTTAACTTGTATTACTCCAGGTTATTTAAACTTCCCTCCCAAGGTAACCAGCAGCCTACCCCCCCCCTCCAGTAGCAGTTAAGTGACCCTCATTTACCCTCCTTCTACCTCTTTTTGTCCTTTAGGATAACTCTCACCTCTACCTCGCCATATCCCAGTAGTGAGCCCTTGCTCTGTCTCCTGTTATTCCTGAATATGGCCATTAGGTTGGCACCCTATTCACTAGAAACTATATATTCCCTAACCTCATACTAAAGGTTATTGTTTTCCTGTTATATTACTGGTCTTAACCCCCTTTCTTTTTTTCTACTGCACCCAATATTACTGCCTCACTTAGCTTCCAAATAATTATTTTATCACTCCCTATCAACCTATATTCCTCTTTGTACTTTACCTTATAGTCCACGCCTACCTTGCACTTGTACCCAGTGCTTCTTTCACTTCTCACCGATTGTTTTCTGCCTTGGTCCCCTCTCTGGCTCTTCCCGCTCCATTCACCCTGCAGGCTCACTCCGCTCCCCTACCCCAATTCCCACCCACCCCCAGTGGCCCTAACCTTATACTTATACAGCCATACCCTCAACCTACTCGCATCCTATCATATTTACTGCCTTGTTCACACTTTCCAACACTCCACTCCTATCTTAGTGCCACACCCCACTCCATACCAACCTAGTACTACTAAATTATCAATCTTGCTAAGCTTAAACTCAATATGACCTTGACTTTTAAGCTACTTTACTTACTGCTCCTCCTGAATATCCTTCTTATATACTACACCCTTACTTCCTACGAATACCATACCCTTAGCAGATCTCCTAGTTTAGCTAAACACACAAACTCTGTCCTTCCTCTAACTGAACAAACCTATATTAACCTCCTGTCATCCTGCCCTTACCTTCCCCCTCACTATGTCATCCTGCCCTTACCTTCCCCCTCACTATCACAGAATACTCCACAACAGGTATCACACAACTAGAAAGCTCTACCTAATACCCTATAAAAACTCAAAAATATTTCCACTTCCACAAACACTCTGTTACACGGGGACATTCACCCCAACCCTGGCCCTGAAAATTCCCTTTCCCACACCCTCTCAGACCAAACTACTAACAATCTAAGGTCACCTTTCTCTAACTCCCTTTCAATAGCACACCTAAATATCTGTAGCATTAACAATAAAATCACACAGCTCCATGCCTTAATTGACCTCTACTCATTTGACATCCTCTGTCTTACTGAAACCTGGCTTAAACCAGGTAACAAGGACAATGAAATTATTCCTCCTGGCTACAGCACTTAAAGGCAGGATCATCTAAACAAAAATGGTGGGGGAGTTGCTTTACTTTATAAATCTGAACTGCAGGTGGCCTCTATTGACTCCCTGCCTCCTTCCCCTGCCAATGCCGAAATACTCTGTAGCAAATTCCAAGTAAATAAAAACAAAGCCATATACATAATATGTTCCTATATCCCTCCTGGCAATAACTTAAATACACTTGAAAACATCCTTAGCTGGCTCTCCACTACCTTTCAGGAAACCATAATCCTAGGGGACTTCAATATTGATTGGAACTCCTGCATATCCCCCAAACCCAACTATCACCTAAACCTCTTTATTTTTCAACAAACCATAATCTCCCCAACTAGGATTCACAAATCCACCAATAAACAGGCCATCTTGGACTGGATATTGGTCAACAATAATCCCCTCTCATATAAAACTGGAATACTCCCTGACAATATCAGTGACCTCTCACCTATATCACTAAACAAAAAAATAATAATTACAAACAGGCTAGGTATTGTACTATAAGTAACAAAAAAAAATGTCATCCTTCAAAACTTACTTGAACTCAAATGATGTAACTGGTCAGCTGTAAAACACCTCCCACTTGCTGAGGCAGTTACCCATTTCAACAACACATTCCTCCAAATTCTTGAGAGTCACGCCCCCTCTTGCTTAATTAGAACAGGATCCAAAGCTGCTCCTTGGCTTTCTAAAGAAACCAAGCAAACAATGTTATTAAGGAACAAACTATGGACAAAATGGAGAGCTACTAAAAACCCAACTGACCATCAAAACTTCAAATACCTTAGAAATACTACAAAACAACTCACCCTTCTTGATAAAAATTTTTTTTTTACCTCCAATATCAAGAAAATCAAAATCATAACCCCAAAAAATTCTGGTCAGGAATCAATAAACTGCTCCATCCAGGGAATTCCAAAACACCTACTCCAGCTAACTTAGCTCAGACCCCGCCTAACATAATAGCCAATACATTCAACAACTTATTTTCTGAAACAGTCACCTCTCTAGCAAAGACCATGGTTCCCCCCACATCCCTTCAAAATACCTCTCCTCATAACAACACCCCCACTCTAAAATTTAGTACAGTCTCCACAACCTATATTCGTAAGCTACTTTCAAAACTGAAACCATGTACTCCTTCAGCCGACCAACTACCAGCTGAATATCTGCAGCTAGCAGCAGAAGTACTAGTATACCCAGTCTCCATCTTAATTAACAGAACAATAACCGAATCTACTATTCCTTCCCCCTGGAAAGTCTCCCATATCATTCCACTGCATAAAGGAGGAAACACCAACGAACTTTGTAATTTCCGTCCTATAGCCTTACTATAACCACTATCTAAAATTATGGAACGTGGTATACACAATCAACTTTTAAATCATCTTCTTCATAATAACCTACTGGCAGTCTCCCAACATGGTTTTAGACCTTTCCATAGCACTTCCACTGCTCTTCTCTCCTTTACAGACTATCAACAAAAATCGCAATAACAACCTATTCTCCTCTGCTTTATTTCTCAACCTTGCTAAAGCCTTGATATGGTGAACCATCAGCTTCTGCTAGACACTTTGAAATCTCTTTCCCTTGACTCTTTGGCATTGCGCTGGTTTAACTCATATTTGAAAGACAGGAAACAAGCAGTCCTTTGGGACAGCCATTTATCCTCAACTCCCAGTCACTATCGGGGTGCCCCAAGGATCCATCTTAGGTCCCCTTCTCTTCTCCATATTTATAAATAACCGGTCTACTTCACTCCCAACACCCTTATGCATTCAGTATGCAGATGATTCAACACTCATCTGATCTGCTGCATCTCCAGCTGAACTTGATATCTGTCTCCTCCTTAATCCAAAAAAAAAAAAAAAAAAAAAAAAAAAAAATTATTACCTTTTTCTCCAACCCTTAAATCTGCCCCTTTCTCCTTTTTTATTGTCTCTGGCAATGGCACTATCATTACACCGGATTGTTCCACTAAACTATTAGGTTTTACAATAGATAATCAACTAAACTTTGATTCCCACATTGCCCTAACCATCAAAGCTGTTAATAAAAAGATAGGTGCCCTCTATAGACTTAAGCCCTTTCTTACAGAAACTACCAGAGTGTCTCTAGCACAAACTCATCTCTACATTATTGTATGCCTCTCCATCCTATATCAACCTATCAAAATCTAACCTTCAGAAACTTGCTACATCCTACCACAGCATTGCCATGTTTGCCACAGGTTCCCAATTTCGTACCCATCATTGTGTTAACCTCAAAAACCTTGGCTGGCTTGAACTTCAAAATCTTAATTCTTCTACATCAATTAGTTATCACCCATAAAATTCTCCATTACCCTACTTATACACCCATACTTAACAACCTTGTTGCCCCTTACAGGAATCTTACTTCCCTTCGCTCAGCTAACAAACTGCTAGTAGCTACTCTCAAATCACACAATAAATCTGGCGACTCCCTGTTCAAAAATGTTGTTGGCTCTTACTGGAATAAACTTCCCACAGAACTGACTACTTTAGGCTCATCACAACTTTAAGAAACAATTAAAGAACTATTTCAAATCACACTGGCTTTGCCCTTGCTCAAATCCTGACTGACCACAGCATCCAACTTTCATTATGGTTCTCTCCATTACCTGTTGTTATACATCCATCTCTTCTACTTGTCTCTCCCACTAGTACTACCCCTCCTCTGTAGCTCACCTAGCATCCACGTGGATATTCCTATTCCTATAATGTCACTTTCTCTTTACACTAGATATATTACTGCAACCTGTCATCTCATCTATTATTTAAACCTGTATGTTGCTTCCTGCTGTGCAAATCTGGTTCTTAAAACTATAGCCTGGCACAAATGTTTATCATAATGGTTAATTCTGTAAATATTGTATAAACTCTATTGTTTGTTATTTTTATTGTCTTTTACAATTCCTGCTTCTGTAAAGAATATGGGATTAGCGATCCTAGCTGTATTTTTTTACCTGTTAAATTGCTTCTGTACTGTCACTATGCTAGGTTGGAATTGTTTTTTGATTTTTATATTTGTGTCTTACTGTGCTGTTTTATGTCATTTACTAGTGGAGCTTTTCTCCTCAGGCCTCTGCTGAAAATGGACATATATCTAGCCAGACTAGCCCGGTCAACAAATGTAAAATAAAATAAAAAAAAAATATTTAATGCTACAGACCATGAAACTAGTCTCATGATCCCAAACCCATATGGCCTCTCATTCACATTAAATAGTCCAAAAGCTATCTTGAAGAAAGCCACTAAATTAGATGGTGCCACAAAACATCACTAGTCATTAAATGAGCCCTTTAAGGCCTGATAGTATCTTAAGCAATGACATTCTCTACAACCAGGAGACAGAGAAGCCAGATTCAGTACTTCTATTGCAATCCTTAACACAATCAAAACAGTCAATGCCAGACTGCAACCAAGCTTTGATTTACTGCTATTCTATGGCTTAAAACTACAAAGATATACTTTTAACAGCATAAAAAACTAAAATATGCATTTCTCAAGCAGGATCAAAAAGTTTTTGTTATCCTTACATTAACATCCCATCCAAAAACAATTCCAAGCTGGCCTACTTGAACCTCTTTGTAAATCACCAATTAAAGTAATCGTAAAAATTTTTTGCACTGGTGGCATATGAAAAGGGATATAGCCCCGACTATGGCCAAGGTGAAAACAGCAGAGGCAGGGTAGCTCAGCCCCTTAAACTAGTAAGGGGTGGTTCAGTGCCAACACCCATTGCATGTTCCACCCTTGGAATTTACTGGATGTCCACAGGGTGAGAAAGGAGTAGGTACAAAACAATCCCTTAGCAGAAGAACACTGCCTCACTTTACTTGCCAGCTCCAATTCATAGTCAAGCTACAGAAGATGGATTGATTGACCCGTGTGATTGAGGCAAGACACTGGGGGCAGCTGACTGTCAGCAAGTGAAGGACCTAAAAGTCTTATTCTTTCGGCTTTTTCCAGTTAGGGGTCGCCACAGCGGATCACCTGTCTGCTCATGATTGCCAGTGGAGTTTTACGGTGTCAAGCTGCCAGCCCGGTGCCCAACCTTCAACGGAAGGCACTGAAGGAGCTCAACGCAAGTCTAAGAAAATAATATCTCATCACTGATAAACCACAGTTTGACACTCCTACAATACTGTGCCAAAACCAACCAAATGCCACATATTATTCACAGCTACCACATTTTTCTGCATTAAGTTCAGTATTGCTAATGTGTACATTTTCACTTTTACATTCTGTCCATATCTTAACCTAAAATGCCTCTACTCAAGAAGGATCAAACTATGACAACTAGACAAGCTAAAAAATGGTCACACTGGGAGTATTGGGTCCGTGAACTGGTATCGAACAGCGCCACTCTCTCTAGTTTGGAGACAGGGAGCAGTGGGGTTAGTAGTGGAGTAATAGGTGCCATAGATGGACTCTGTGCCGAAAGGGCAGTTGGTACCGGAAAGACCAAGGATGGCTCAGTCACTAGTGGAGTTGAAGTTAAGGTACCAAAGGTATGCTCGGAGATGAAGAGGAGGAAGCAGTTATCGGAGCATCGAATGTCTGTGCCAAAATATGTGCCAAAGGAGATAACAGTTGACGGAACCAAGGTCGGTGCCATAGAGATAGACCTAGGTTCCAGAGACATTTTTGGTATTTTAGACTTGGTAGGCTTGCCCAGATCACCAGAGGGTGAAGAGGATACAGAATGCAGTCTTTTCCTGTCTTTTCTAAGAGGGGGGAGGCCCTCCATTGCAGAAAGAGCCTCTGAAAAGGGCGTCTTTAAGAGGCCCTTCAGAATCAACTTGTTTTTACGTTCATTTAACGTGCGCCGACTGAAACCTTTACAAACAGAACATGGGGGCTGCACCGAGAGAGAGGGCACCCCCAAACATACATAATCATCATGCAAGTCACTGTTGGGCATTTTCCTACTACAAGTAGGACACTGCTTAAATCCAGACATAACTTTCTTCTCAGACATAATAAATCACCCAGATACGCACAGGTTGTAAGAGAAAGGAGAAGGAGAGGAGAGGAGAAAAAAATTACCAGCGATGGTATTTAAGAAATACCCCAAAGGGTAGGGAGAAGGGCCGTACCACCAATGGTACTAAGACTACCAACAGGTAAAAGGGTTACCGATAAACCACGAACAGTAAGAATATGTAAAAGGTAGAGAGAAAGAGAAAATAACACTCACTAAATTACAAAAAGACAAAAAAGTTGAACTTAGCTTGAGAGTTGGCTTGAATGCGGTTTTACAGCAATGCAGCAAACAAGATCTGAGGTAACAGGGAGAAGGATATCATGGGTAAAAGCTTAGCTCGAGAGTTCGTGGCTGGCACAAGCTTGAAATAAGGCCGACTCGGTTCAGACGACACAACAGTCTTCCCATCAGTGATGAAAGGGATGAAGATTAACAACATCAGATCATACAGTTATACATATTACACACACAAGCAAACTGTACACAGACTAAGATGCAAAATATCATGCACACCAAGTATGTTTTATGCATGTACACACCACCCCACATCTACAGGTTAATGATAGAAAAAGTACTTTATTTTACCATTGGCCTTGTGACTTGGATCATGGGACTAGATGTTATCTAGTTAACATATACAGAATATAATTTTATTTATTTTACACATACATGATATATACTTATTGCATTCACAAAATACAGAGTACTAAATATTTACAAGTAAATCTCTACATACACTTACTCATACCACACAAGCACCCCAATATGCATGCACTTTCCATGTTAAAGGATAAAAAACTACTTTTTCTTCTGACATACAGCATCAGGGTTTAAACAATAATCAAGTAATAGGAATAAAACAGTGACTGAGGACTGAGATCCAAACACTTGGACTGCCAATCTTCTTTTTGGAATGAGGAAGGAGTAAAATTCTTTATACTTTTGTTCTGGGACCGGTTGAACTGCCTTCTTCTCAAGTAATAACATAGCCTGTTGAAGCCTGGCTTCACTTTTATATGAAGACTTCTGTCAATTAAACAACTGACCGCCTACCTTTCAACTGATCAGAATTTCAGAATGTGCAGATTTTTGCCTTGTTATGTTTGTTCTGTTCTTGTGGCTTTCTGGCAAATTACCGAGAATTAAAGTAATGATTCTGAGTTTTAGGTTTCATATCTTTCAGAAAACATATCCAAATATAAAACATGTTATTCAAGCAATTTTTTCATGTCTATACGAGTAATATTTAAAATTGGTCCCTAACTTTTGGGTCTTTGTCTCCCAGAGGTATGACTGTTAGGCCTGTTGGATTTTAAGGACTGTTAGGCTAGTCAAGTGTCCAATAACTGCGTTATGAGTCAAGGATGAAGAAAAGTTTTCATTTGGATGGGTCTCCAACTTGGGAATTACAACACTCCCAAGGTCTTCATTCTTCTGCTCAAATAGCAAATATACCTTGGAAATATTACCAAATACTCTCCAAGAGAGCTGTCAGATGTTTTAACTGATACCACAGTTTTAACTTTTCTTTCTTTTATAACCACTGGCATTTTTTCCGCAGTGCACCCACAGCATTTTTTTCTGTAAAAAGTTTCCTTAATGATCTTACATTCAATTGCTGTAAACAACTGAGGCTAAGAGGCATCCATGCATGATGTATTAGGGATATAAAGGAGGCAGTACTTCTACAAGCCACAACCTTTGCATAATACAAGTGGCAAAGGCAGGAAGAAAACGGTAACTTACTTATTTACGTTGACTGGGTTTATCTGTATTGCTAGAAAGTAAAATGCTTAAAAAAGGAGGACATTGTGGCGATATTGTACTTGAGGGCCTCACCAGATGTGCAGTGGCAAGCCCCGCCCAAACCTCCCCCCATGCTGTTTCGTAATAGAGCACTAATGAATATGTATTCCCTCGAAGAATCCTAATACATTGTCCGGCTTTAAGTATGGGTCTTGTGTTGTCTTACAGAACAATTGTTTGTTTCTTATTTTAATATAAACAAACAAAGAAATGCATATTTTATTAAATAAAAGACATATTTCAGAAACTTCGTTTTGTTCTTGCATCTGGCTGTCTGCAAAATATATTTTCTTTTAAATTAAACGGTAAGCTACATGGTCACTTTTTAGCTAATGATTTAAATCGAGAGATACATTTTTTGTTCAAAATAAAGTATATAAGTTCACTTATTATTCTTGTCCTGACCTTGGGTTCCCACCAGTTTTCTGTTAGGCTGGTCAGTCCCTTATTTGGGCAGGTGTGTCCTTGTCGGGGAGGGGGATATGAAAATGGCAAGTGGCCTTTTTTTCTAAGTTCCCTTTATTAGTCGACTAAAGCTATTATTTTTGTATTTGAATCGCTTACCAACCAACTAAAATTCTAAAAAGAGTGGGCTTTATTTTAGCAAAAAAGCTATTATTTTTTTTTTTTTTTTTATCTGAAACACTTCAAAATTTAACAAGCAACTAAAATTCTTCAAGGGTGTGCTTTTATTTTTAGCAAAAAAAGTCCATTTGTTTGCAATGTTTGAATGCCATGTCAATCATGGCTCATTACATATGCAGACCTGGTCGTCAATCATTCGCGACACGCCCACTTCTGCACGAAGCACAAAGCGAGGCCTTCAGGTACAATATCGCCACTATTGCTAGCTCTAATATCTCCCTTATAATGAAAGGGACCAAAGCCATTTTATAGTCAGTCATTTATTTATAATTTCCTCTGACATCACAGTACCTTCTATATGAAGGTTACACTCATAAGGATGCAGCACAAGTGTCATCTTCCTTGGGATGGGATGAAATGTAAACCACACCAACTGCTGAAAACTAATTTGCTTTAAACAAACATTCAGTCCTAAACCAATAGCTGCAATGTAGCTGATCGTTTAGGGTAATTTTACATTTAAGTGGATAAGCAAATTGGTCCAAAGAACATTGTTTTGGAACAACCCAGGCTAAGAAGGCAGTACATATATATTGATAACTCTTTATATACCTGTACTCTCTTCAAATCGATCTTTGATTAAAAACTGCCTCCTCTCCCTCTCTACCAATTATGCACTCTATGTACCTTTTAATTAGCATATTTATTTGTTTTCTGATGATATTCTGCAAACCTACATTTTTTTGAAAACTCTTGATAATTATGTCCTGTTGATTTACTGTAAACTGACTATTTGCTCATCTTTAGAATTTATAATTGTAAAAAAAAAAAAAAAAAGCATTCAATTTAATTTCCTTTGCATTAATATTTTTGCTGCCTTGTACTATTTTTAAAGTATGCCTGCATATGTAAACTATGTTCACTGTTTGTTTTGTATGTTGGAGCTTTTCTCCTCAGGTCTCTGACTAACCTGGTTACCAAAAGACATAATAAATGTTGCGTCTTTCGGCTTTTCCCGGTTAGGGGTCGCCACAGCGGAACTCCGGTCCGCTAATGATTGGCAGTAGATTTTTACGTGCCGAGTTGCCGGCTCTGACGCACAACCTTCAACGAAGGTACGCCCATTCACGCATGTCTCCACACAGAAGACGCTCTAGCTGAGAATCGAATAGGACAAAGAATGACAATAACTGCAAGTAAAAAAAAAACATGAAGAGATGCAAAAAATTAGAGAAATGACTGTGTAACTTATTGTAACAATGTGCTTATACCTATACAAAGCATGCTGTTGTTATTTTGAAACTCTCTTAAAGGACAGCAAGCTGTTTCTTCCAATCCTTATAGTTCTTCTGCAAGGATGCCAAACATATCTAGAAAGAAGGAGCAACTGCAAAAATAAGGGACTGATGCAGTCATACGTCTCAACTGTTCAGATTTTTGTAGAACGTCCAAATTTAGCCTCATATTTTTGGTCACTTAAGTTCCTCATAAAAGTTTTATTTTTCTGGCAAATCACTGAGGACTGAAGTTAATAATTACATACATTTGAGTTTCAACTTCATATCCTTCAGGAAATGCATGCTAGCACAAATCCTATTCTTCTAGCAGCTTTCCAAGTTTATAAAAGTAACATTTAAAATCTCTCCCTTTTTGGGCCTTAGGCCACCCCCCTTATATTAGGCTTTGTCCAGATTTGCTGTGCTAAGAGGTTGAGAGGTATGCTAATGGTCCCATTTACCGTACAGTAACACATAATACGTTCCATGTAATACAGTAAAAAAAAAAAAAAAAAAAAGCTGAAAGCCACAAATTTACAATCCAACAGAACAGCATAAATATTTAAAACAACTTACTAGTGATAATCAGAAAATTATTACCGTCCCCCACTTACCTCCACTACACTAACTTGTGCGGAACGGCCCTCAGTATAAAAGCAGCTTATGAACACAAAAATCAGTCAATAGCAAGATGTAATTTCTGATGTAGTAGTCTCTTACCCATTACCCACCAATTTGTTTTAAATAAAATAGAATTGTTAACGTGTGGAAAAACAATACGCCACATAGTTGGCATATCTAATTCTGTTAGCCTTTATATCAGCATAACCTTCATCACTGCTGACAAAATGACAGTCCAGAGTAATTTACTGTCTCACTCAACAAAAGCTACATTTCATTCTCAAAGACAACATAGCTCAGTCTTAGTCAAACCAGTTAAGATGTACTACAGTATGTTAAAGCTGTGTGCTGCCAACGACTAGCTTTTTCCTGCTGTCCAGGAGAGTCCTTCAGACTCCACTTTGTTGCTCAATCAGTTCTTTCAACTTGCCCCTGAAAGATAAGTGGATGTGTCATGGGAGTACTACTGATTAACAAATGAATAAAATAATAAAAAAGCAGACCGTCTCTGTTATAGTTACAACAGAAACAAAATACACACCCAATTAAAACGACATAACTGATAAAAATAAACTACTGAAAAATAAACGCACACTTCCAGACATTCAGATATTTTTAACCTCTACCATAAAACTTAAATCCAGTTTCTCAGTTCACTAAACTAAATTTACTTGCATAACAAAATAACACAAATTCCAACTGTTGAGGATGGGTGCAGGGTCAGGACATGATGAAAAGATCATATATACATATTACAACAGTGCATGCTCATATGCCTTCCTGGGACAAATATATAGAAGCCAATAGATGTTCATGCAGCCCAGTAGCTGCAAAACTTCAATAACATACTAGTAATAAATAGCATGGCTTAACAGAGCCTCATCTAGCAAACTGATTTGCTGTTTAACATGTACTGCAGTGCTGGAAGTAGTAACTGACACTAATGCAAAGTAACGGGAGGAGTTGGAAGGACAGATCATCAATTCAAAGTAGAGTTTTCCAGGCAGAACACAAATAAAGACAGTAAGTTAAATGCAGAATAATATGCATTTTATGGTTAATAGTTTATAGAACCACATTTCCCAAATTGTCCCATAAAGCTACCCAACAAAAACAGCACGTTCCCCTTCTAGTGTCATAAATCCCCTCAAAACGTGTGCGTGCAAATTATGCACACGTACGCCTATACTTGTAAATGCAGTCAAAAGATGGAATAAAACCGTGCCTGTAATTAAGTTATAGGCAGCACTCAACACCATGCAGTACTCACTTTCCCTAGTAAATATCTTTGAAAGCAGCCATTAAGGCTTATAAAACATTGCATGTACTCAGATTGTAAAAAAGGCACAAAAATTATCATTTAATTGACCATGCTGCAGAAACTGAGACGCTCTTAACTGAGAAGCTGTTAATTGCTCTGCGTAACGTTACTGAAACTTCTAGCTAGAACAACTAAATGTTCTAAATTTTCAAAAAGACAGACAACAGTGATGCACGCTTTTAACAACCTGTCCAGAAACAGCACACGTGCACTGTAATTGTAAATGCCCTGACTAGAAAACGTGGCAGCAACTATATCCTATGGGACTAGCCAATAAGTACACATCTTATCCTGACAAGGATGGTAGTTTTCCTGCAGCATTAATCAATTAGTAACTGTTCAGAAGCCTAACCTCCCACAACGAAAAAGTGGTGATCTCTAACCGAAACTTCTTCTCTCCGGTCTGAAAACTTCCACCAGTAGACGACTCCAACTTTGATAATAAACAGATTAGATCAACAGCAAGAAAATCAATGATACAAAATTTCAGCAAAGCTGATTACAGAAATGCATTTTTAACTCAACAGCCACAAGACAAAATGTGATACACTCTCATATATTTAAGTGCAGTCTAATAACTCACCCCATTATCACCACTTTTATGAAACCGCCGTACTGTTTAGTTCAGGGAACTCAAGTTTCTATATTTTTTTTCCTTTTTGTTCCTCTTTTCTCTTTTATCCGGATCCGGATACGCTTTAGATTTCCTGCGGAATGTTAGTCTCCCATCTAGTAGTTGTTATTACTCTTTCCCAAAGAGTCACAGCTGTCTTGCTTTTATCCTTGCTGGGAAACAGGTAGTTAACATCCTACCATCTCTTTTTCACTTTCCGCGTGCGCGTGAAATCTTCCACAGATCCTGCATTTCTCAAATGGAATAAGGTGGTTTTATTGCTCAACAACTCAAAGCCACCGTTAAAGCAGTAAAATATTAATTCTCGTAGTTAATTCCATAGTTTGATAATTGGGCGTTGTGGCTGGAAGTTATCCACTGACGGACATTTATATTTGACGGAGTTCGTTTACTTTTAGAAATATTAACTGTCAATAAAAAGACTACAAAATAAGCATACAAGTGAAACATAAAGCCTCCAAAGACAGATTAGCCACCAGCGCCTCAGAAGCTTGCTTTGTGGTAAATATCCAAATACCGTAAGTACTGTAATAAAAGTTCATTAAAACAACAGTTCTGGAAAGGAGGAAAATAACATACGTAACGTAAATCTGATTGCATTTTACTAACTTTGCATGACTAATAAAGGTAAAAATAAATATTACTAGCTCATTTGATCAAAAACACGTACAGAATAGCTACTGTACATAAAAAAAATGTACATAAAGCAATGGGTCTTGCACACTAATTAAAAGGGTGAATACGTACTGCTTAGAAAGTAATGAATGAAAACGGGTGTTGAAGGTGATAATTACCATATTATTCCTCATGTGTTATATTTTCACAGGGCAACACCAGTGGAATATAGAAAGAGGCCACAAGAAAAAAAACTTGTATAGAAGCAAACTGATATTCCTTGCATCATTTTGTCTTTGTGGGCAAAATACATTATTTCACCAGTTAAAAAAAAAATCTATAAGGATTTTTCCCAGACATTCAAGGGCAATTTTTAAGGTTTTCTACATAGCTTGGACATTACATGTAATACTCCGTATAACTTACTATATTTTTCACCCAACTGCTTTAGCAGTAACTGTAAAAGAAAGCAAATTATATTTGCATACACATGGATGGACTGTATATATTTTAACAACAAGATTATTCAGTTTTAAGTATGTGTGTGCCAGGCAAGCTATATTAAATTATTGGTGACCCATATTACAAGGTAACAAGAAGAGCGATTAGTGGATGCAACTAAAAACAGCCTTACATCATACATTTTATCTGACATCGAGTACTGTTGTACTGAACTTTATATTTCAGAGTAAACAGCACCACCTCATGTATCTGGGGTGTTCTTCCTGAGCAACAAGGAAGACAAAGACTGTTAAACCATTTTGAAAAGAGAGCTTTAGGTGCAATTAGATGACTGTGACTGCAAATCCACCATCAGTCTCTGGAGTTATTGGAATTATGAAAACTAGTCTCTGGAGTTACTGAAATTATGAAAACTAATTGTGACCTTTTTTTGAAAATGTTTCTGGTTAGTCTTTCAGCTTTCCATCGTACCTATCATATAACTGAATAGTAATAAAGAATAGTTGTGTAAAATCTTACCATAACAATGTATGTCCTTCTCTTCACTGTTGCAGTATTTATAGCAAAGGAGTTTCCCGCCATAGGTGACCCGTCGACCAGTATGCAAAAGACTTTACTACTGTAGGGTGAGTGGTATGTCACACATAGGGTCCAATCGGACATCGGCCATAAAAGTGATGTGCTTGCACCATTCTCAGAAGCGACTGTCCCTGAATGCCAGCCTAAGGAAGTAGGGTAAGAATCATCCAAGAAGAAACGAGGCCGGGGGAAGGAGGGACAGATAGGATGGAATACTGCAACAGAGAAGAGAAGAACGTCTATTGTTATGGTAAGTGTCCTTCTATCATGGTGGTGGTGCTGCGGTAGTGTTGTCGCCTCACAGTAAGACTCTGTTCAGTTCTCAGCTACAGTGTCTTCTGCGTGGAGACATGCATGAATGGGCGTACCTTCATCGAAGGTTGTGCGTTAGGGCTGGTAACTCAGCACATACAAATCAACTACCAATCATTAGCGGACCGGAGTTCCGCTGTGGCGACCCCTAACCGGGAAAAGCCGAAAGACACAAACAAACATTCTATGTCCTTCTCTTCATCTGTTGTAGTGTTCATAACATGAGGGACAATACCAAAGCTCATGAAGTAAGGCAGGAAGGCGTAGCCAAGGAGCTTTCCAGGAAGCCCTGCAGTATGGCTCTGGCAAACCCCTGCTCTAGACTTAGAAATTACATCTAATTTGTAGTGTTTGGTGAAGGTATGGACTAAGGTCCATGTAGCTGCTTCAAGAATTGAATTAGTGTCCAGTCCCATGAAAAAGGCCCCAGATGAGGCTACAGCCCTGGTGGAATGAGCCCTAACATGGGAATGGAGGGTCTTGCCATGGTGAGTGTAGCAGAAGGAAATAGTCTTAGAGATGGCCTGCACCTGTCACCCCTGGGATTCCAGATACTGGCTAAGGTTCTTGCCGCCCCTATAGTGCCTTTTTTAGGCAAGGTTCAAATGACAAATTCACCACCGTAACAGGAACAGGCAAGCAAAAACTGAGGGTGATGCTACTCAATGCTAGAAGTCTAAATCTCAAAATGCAGTCACTCGAGGCACTCCTTAAAATGGAGAACATCGATATCTGTGCAGTGACTGAGACCTGATTCAAGGCTCCAGAGAGCACCCCTGCACTACCAGGCTATAACTCCTACCACACTTTTCGGCCTTGTAACCTGGACCAGTATACCAAAGGCAGAGGTGTGTCCATATTCATTAAGGATATCCACACCTCCAGGCTAGTTGCTCAGCATAATGCAGCCGAGGTTATCCAAGTGCAACTAACTCTGGGCAAAACTGCAATCCAAATTGTAGCTTGCTACAGATCACCCACCATGCCCCAGGATGCCCACTCCTCTTTTCTTGATGTACTGGAAAATATTAGGGTTCAACCAAACACCCTAATAATGGGCGATTTCAACTACCCCACCATTAACTGGGAAAACTAATCGTGTACCAACTCCTTCACTCAACGCTTTCTGGAATTCATAAACTCCAATGCCCTGGATCAACTTATCCACACCCCCACCAGGGGCAACAATATCCTAGATCTAGTCATTACCAACATGAGTGACCGGTGTTCCACACCTGAAGTCAATGCCTCATTGGTCCGATCCGACCATAAGCTAATTACCCTAGATATCCACATCCTGCCCCCACCCCCCAGTAAGGAAACCATGGTAAAAAATTTCTCCAAAGCCAACTTCATGCTTCTTAAGACAGAAGTGGTGAACTTCATGACACCCATGCAGATGGACAATACAGTTACGACTACTGAATCCTACACAATTGCACTTTATAAGCACTTACATGAGTGCATGGATCGTGCTATCCCAAACAGAACCAAGACGCTATCCTCCAAAAAAAAGGAAGCCAATCTGGTGGTCCCCTGCCGTAAACAAACTGTACAACAGAAGGAAGAAACTGTTGCAAAAGACAGTAAAATCCCATGATTGGAGGAGCTCCCTGGTCAGCCTTAGTAAGAAGCTGCGATCCCTGATAAAATCCTCCAAAGCTAGTTATGAAAGCAAAATCGCCACTGATTCTAAAGACAACCACAAAGCATTCTATAGCTATGTCAAGAATTTCAATGGCAACACTCAGATCTGCTCTAAGTTACAGCACAATGGCACTAAATATACAGAACCAACTGATATTGCCAACATCCTGGCAGATAGGTTCAGTGCTAACTTTACCCCCCTCACACCTCCTAAAGAGCCCATCTCTATAGCGGAAGAATGCAAAGTTCCTGTAATCACGGTTGCACAGGTAAAAACCACACTCTCCAAAGCCAAGAACACAGCATCCATGGGACCAGACAACATCGCAGGCTGCGTTCTACATGAACTACAGAACAAACTGGCACCCCACCTAAGTACCATGTTCAATCATAGCCTCACCTCAGGTTTTGTGCCTGCTGAATGGAGCATGACAACTGTTATCCCACTCCACAAGGGGGTAGCCACCACGGACCCCGGGAACTACCGCCCCATTAGCCTGATGAGCCTGGTCTGCAAGGCCATGGAATGTATCACCATGGAACTTATAAACAAAGACACTGGTAATCTACAAACTCTGGACCCCACCCAGTTTGGGTTTGTAAAAGGCAGATCATGTCTTCTAAACCTGATAGACTTCTTTGAAGCAGTCACCAAAGCCATAGACAAGGGTAAGGTGGTTCACACAGCCTATCTAGATCTTGCCAAGGCTTTCAACACTATCCCCCACTCTGGAATTATAGATAAACTCACTAAACTAGGTATAAATCCCTATGTCACAATATGGGTTGCCAACTGGCACACTGACAGAACCCACGCTGTGAAAGTAGCAGACTCCAAATTCGACTTCAAACCAGTGACAAGTGGAGTACCACAGGTTCAGTCCTGGGTCCTCTCCTGTTTGGTATCTACTTCTCTGAAGAACAGGCTAACATAGAAGGTCTTTGGCTAACAAAGTTCGCAGATGACTGCAAACTAGGAGTAATAATCGAAACTCCTAACGATGTGGACATCCTACAAAAGGGCCTCACTGAAACAGATGCCTGGTGTCAAAGCCATGGCCTCAAGCTCAATGCCAAAAAGTGCATTGTCATCCCCTTTGGTAAAAACTCTCTACCCATAGACTACAACATAGGCAGTAGTATACTTAACACCAAAAGTGTGATAAGAGACCTTGGGACACAGGTGGACAGTAGTCTCTCCTTTGATAATCACATCCCCACAGTAGTCAGGAAATCCTTCTACGTGGCACACCTCATCACAAAAGGTTTCTCATCCAGAAAAAAAGAGGTAATTGTTCCCCTCTGCTCATCACTCATTAAATCCATTATAGAGTACAACGCCCCTTTTAGTATGTACCCCACAAGACATCTACAACAACTGGAAAGGCTGCAGAAATTCCTCACAAAGAGGATTACCGGCCTCAAACAGATACCCTATGTAGACCATCTCAAAAAACTCCAGCTTTACTCCGTCGCATATCGCCTACTCAGAGGTGATCTCTAACATACAAAGCTATGTCAAACCCAGAGCTGTTGGACATGCTCCACTTAAAGAAATCCCAATCCCTCCAAGCTACACGCTCTAGGGACCTAAACCTTGTCACCACAATAAACAGAACATGCCGGGGGGATAGATTCCTGTCCCAGAGACTTCCCATACTCTGGAATAAACTACTTATCTATATCAAACAAAGCTCCTCATTGGCACTCTTCAAGAAGAATCTTGATGATTGGATGGGAAACAGAAAATTCACCCCGGGGATCACCTCTGTGGCTCTGCTTGACAGTGGCACAGGAAAATCATTTTCTTGGGTGGCAAAAGCCAGGGTACCTTTTTGGCTGGGCTTGTATAGGCCCCAGGGCCGATAGCCTAGTACCTACCTATGAATAAGATGCAGGAGGAAATAGTCTATTTGAACACAGCCTGCCCCAAGGCCCTGGGATGGTAAAAAATAAAAAGCAAAACAGTGTAAGAAACTTCTCTGTGTGGAAGATTTTCAGTCCATATATTTCTAGTTAATCACTGTATATAATCCGATCAGACAATAGTAGTAGAAGTAGCGAACGTAAACCCGTCAAGTCAAAAAGTAATAATAGAAAATATATAATTCTACAGCATTACTAAGTATTCGAAAGTAATCCAAGCAAGGCAGGCAGTCTGTTTCCTTGGAAAATCGCTTGTCTGTGTACTTAATAAAGGATCCAAGTAAAACAGACTGCCTGCCTTGCTTGGATTACTTTCGAATACTTAGTAATGCTGTAGAATTATATATTTTCTATTATTACTTTTTGACTTGACGAGTTTACGTTCGCTACTTCTACTACTATTGTCTGATCTGATTATATACAGTGATTAACTAGAAATATATGGACTGAAAATCTTCCACACAGAGAAGTTTCTTACACTGTTTTGTTTTTAGACCCACTACACTTTAGTGGGTTGTTTTGAGACTTCGGTGATACAACGGAGATTACTTGTTTTTTTTTTTTTTTTAAAATAAAAAGCTGATCCAACTTCCTAACAGCTTTGGTCTTGTCTAAATAAAATCTAATTTGTCTGTGGACATCTAAAATATGGAGGACCCTCTCACTAAAGTTCTTGGGGGGGGGTAGGTAAGTGTATGGATTGATTTAGATATAGGTCATTGACTACCTTAGGCATAAATGAGGAGTTTGTGCACAGGGAGACCCTGTTTTTGTGGAAGACCAGAAAGGGTGGAGATATCATAAGGGCCTGTAGCTCAGACACTCATCTGGCTGAAGTTAAGGCTAGGAGTAAACACAGTTTTCCAGGAACAGTACTGAAGAGAGCCTGAGGAAACTGGCTCAAAGGGTGAGAGAGTCAGCTTTTCGAAAACTAAGTTAAGGTCCCAGGGAGGTGGAACAGGGTTCCTGGGAGGTCTAATGTGTAGGACACCTTTAAGAAATAGTTTTGCCTCAAATCTGCTAGCTAAGGGGGAAGACAAAGGCAGACAGGCAGATATAGCTGACATATGAGCTTTTACTGAAGAGTAAGCCAAACCAGCATTGAGCAATTCACACAAATAAGTTAAAACCAGGGTAATTTCCACTGTTAATGGGTCTTGATTTCATTTCAGACACCAGACTGAAAATCTCTTCCATTTTGCTAAATAAGGTTTTCTGGTACTTGGTTTCCTGGCCACTTGCAGGACTGTAAACACTTCTCAGAGAACAGGTGTCTGAAAGGGATCAGTACCCTATTACCCACAGAGTCAAAAAGTGGGGATGTATGAGGGTCCCTCTGTCTTTTGTGAGGAGGTCCACTCAGTGAGGTAACTTGTGACTGCCATTAGCTAAATGTAGGAGAGGGAACCAGTGCTGTCTTGGCCAGAAGGGAATCGCCAGCAAGATTTTTGGTTTGTTCTGCTGAATTTTGGACAGGACTTTTGAGATGAGGGGAAGGTGAGGAAATGCATATACAAACATTCCCTTCCAAGAGAAAGAAAGGGTGTCCAATTTCCAGACCAGAGGATGAGGCTCTCTGGCACAAAACTGTGGGAGTTGTCTGTTCATGGGGGAGGCAAAAAGGTCTGTTTGAGGAATATCCCACTGGTGGACAATATCTAGAAACGCATTCCTTTTTTGGGACCTGCTCAGGTAATCTGCCATACAATTTTGTGAAGATGGGATGTACTCTGCCTGAAGGGTCACCTGGAATTTTATTGCTATCTCCCAAGCCTGAATAGCCAGCCTGCATAATAGACAGGATTTGCCACCCCCCTTCCCCATTTGTGCACATACCAGAGTACTATCATATTGTCTGTGAACAGCTTTAGAGGTCCTGGGTGGAAGGTCTGCATGGCCAGTAGCAGCCCCCTCATCTCCCTTACATTGATGTGTTCCTTCAACAGAGAGGGAGACCAGATCCCTTGTATTTTCAGGTGGCTGAAGGTTGCTCCCCAACCTACATCTGAGGCATCTCTGCAGAACTCTTGACGAGGAGCAGGAGGATGTAAGGGTAGTTCTGTGTTGAGTGACACGATGTATCCACTAATGACGTTCCCTCTTCAGACAGGGAATGAAGGAATGGAGAATTCTAAGGAATGCTGGTGCTGCATCCAAAGTGGTTTTAGATAATATTGCCATTTTCTCATGTGGAGTTTGGCTAAGGGAAGCATGGGACTGGTGGATACTATGAGGCCCAAGACCCTGAGGAACTCTCTGGCTGTAATGTGGTGAACCAGTAGCAGTTTTTGGAAGTAAGAGATGAGGTCCTGTACCTTTTTATGGGGGTAGAGAGACCTTCATAAGATCTGTTTTTATCCTGCACCCCAGGAAAATTTGATCATGTGAAGGGGTGAGAACTGATTTCTTTAAATGTATGGTAAACCTTAGACTTTGTAGAAGATAGATGGTAAAGGCAATATTTCATCCCAACTCCTCTGCAGAGGTAGCTAGAAGGAGGAGGTTGTCTAGATATGGAAAGATGTGTATTCCCTGGAGTCTGCAGTAGGCAATCACGGGGCAAGACATTTGGTGAAGACCCTTGGTGTGGAAATAAAGTCCAAAGGGCAAGACAAAAAACTGAAAATGCCATAATGATACCAGAGAAGCGTAAAAACTTCCTGTAGTTGGGATGGATAGGAATGTACAGATATGCATCTTTGATATCCAGGATAATCATGAAGGCTTGAGGCAGAATGAGTGGGAACAGAGTCTGGAGGGTCAGCATGCAGAAAGTGGGTACTCTTAGAAAGGTATTGAGATGATTCAGGTCAAGGATGGGTCTCAAGGGACCTTCTTCCTGGGCACCAGGAATAACCTGGAATAAAATCCTTTGCCTGTTTGTTTTTTGAGGACACTCTAGATGGTCCCTTGATTTAATAATTCTAACAGAACCTCTGGGAAAAGGGCAAGTTGTTCCCTGGGAGGTTGAGGGATGCCCCAAAGGAGGGCAGTTGATCCCCCACCATGAAGTACCCTCTTTGAACAACTGAGAGGACCCAGGCGTCCTGGGTTATGCTTTCCCAGGCTGGTAGGTATAGGGGAAGGCCCTGGGAAACTGGGATGTGGGTGAGAGGGGGATAACAGCCAAAAAGAGGACAGCTTATCTGGAAAGGGCTGCTTAGGTAGTGGAGTTACTGGTGGGGGCCCTAGGCTGTTGTGGTCTCCTGTCACTCTTTTTCTTGTTTTGGGTTGTGTGTCATGGATGTCTACACACACACACAAGCTTTTGCAGAGTAATTTCTTTGGAACTTGGGTAGTGGGGAAACAAAAATATATTACAAATCCCGCAGTTCCTTATCCTTTTCCTGCAATGAGTTGAACAGGTTGGCACCTGGAGGTCCAAACAAGGCAAAACTGTCCAAAAGAGTATTCATAAATTTGGCTTTTATGTCCTTGGGTAAGGACTGAAGTCCTAGCCAAGAGAATCTTCTTAATACTGATCCAGAGGCAGCTGCTCTGGCAGAAGCCTCTGCAGCATTATAGCTGCATTTTTATGGAGTAATGAGCTACTTGAGAAGAAGCACCATGCAAAGAAGTAGTCAAGATTTTATTTTCTGAGTCGGGTAAGCCTGCAATTGCGTGTGAAAGTTAGGACATAAGCTCTAAGGTGAATTTGGTCATATGTGTTTGGTAATTTATGGCCCTAAATACTAGAGTGGCAGAAGTGTATACTTTTTTGCCTAGTCTATCCAGGATCCTGCTATCCTTATCAGATGGTAGGAGGGTAGCGGAGGGCAGCAATTTTGAGAAATTACAGTAGGGTCTGCAGAAGGACATCTGAAGAGAAACTTGCAGTCCTCTGGGACCTTATAGAAGTGGTCTGGCTTTTTGGGGTAGGTGGCTGGGAATCTGGTGCCTGTGAAGCTGAGGCAAAAGCATCGAGAAAGGCAGGCAAGACAGGAGGAATAGCAGAAGGGCTAGGTGATTCCACCTGTAATAGCTCATAGTATCTTTTTTGTACTTCAGATACTTGGGTGCTAATCCCATTTAAAATGGTCTCTTATCTTAACTAGGATCTCTCCAAAGGACAGGTCTTCCATAGGTGAATCTGTTCTGTTAGACTCCTCTTGTGGGGAGGAATAATCCAGTAGGGAAGGGATCTGTGAAGAGTAAGAAGCCAGTGATTCCTCCCCTGAAGATCCTCTTTCCTATTCCTTGTAGGTGGAGAGAGAGTAGTGGGAGGGGGAGCTGTAAAACCTGGCAGAGGTTTAAGTGACATAAGGGCATTGAAAAGGTCCTGAGTGAATTGTTGCCAGTTGCTAGCAGGTTATTTTGGTGGGAATAAATGTTCGTTTTTTTGTTTCTTTTTCCCATGTAAGTATGTTTTATGTAGGGTAGGATGGCCTGACATAGGCCTACATTCAATCAGGTTGGATACTACCTCTTCCCTAACAAGGATCTGAGGAATCCCCTTAGAGCCTTCCGTTATCACGAGGCATGGTTCCCCCCTCAGACACCCAAACTGGATGCCTGCTCGGCCTCTGCAGATGTGCTTATGCTCGGATCCAAAGTGGCCTGGACATCAGGCTCGGCATGTAGGTCTGAGCTGTGAACCAGGCATGTCTCCTGGCTGTCCTCCGCCTCAAGAGAGGTGTCGGTATCCAGAGGAGCAGCAGATGGTCAGATCTTTGCTTTTTGGCCTTCCTCTTCAAAATCGACCTACTTTGGGCCGCAAGGATCCCTCCATAGCACTTTTTGCTGGAAGCTTTAAACACACTGAATCTTAAAGTAGATAGCTAAAGAGGATAATCTACTCCTTAAGGTCTTTGGCACAAATGCCTGACAAATAGAGCAGTTTTTGTGGTCGTGGTTTGGGCCTAGGCAGAATAGGCACTGGAGGTGGCTATTCTTGTGTGGAATTTGTTGTCCACATTGGCACTTGCCCCTCTTGGATGACATAAACCCTAACCAAAGGCAGTAGCAAAAGTCAAAAAATTCCTCAACAGGGCACTTATCTGAAATCTAAAGAATCATAAACAACTCTGAGTCAGACCGTATGTTGGAATATGGCATTTGGATCTGGTGGTAGAGAATTTCTGAGGATGGTGTACACTTATGTCAGTTTTGTGGCTGGTGTCCAATCACAGCCTATGTGCAACAGACCGTGGACCTTACAGTAGTCAAGTCTTTTGTATATTGGCCCACGGAGGGGAACTCCCTCATGTTATGAATACTGCAACGGATGAATAGAAGGACATCACTGCTATACAAATATTCATGAGATCATTACATTTACAGCGAAACCACTTTATTTTTCTCCTGTATTATACATTTAGTAAATAAGTTATGGTAAAATATAGGATTCAGAACAAGGTAAATGCAGTTTCCCCTTTTTAGCTTAACTCTGATATACCAGTACTATAAAATTATTTTACTAGTGTCATGTATGGCTATTGGCAGTGTAGAGCTTGAAGGGGTAAATTACCATGTAACCTCACTAGGCACTAGTAGCTGTTTTAAGGGGGTGATCTGGAAGGTACTGTCTGGTTAACTGACCTGGTCAGTTGCACAGCTGGCAAATGGAGACTGATGCAACAAACACAGGACTACAGGATAAAACTCGTTAGTAGATCATAGCATTCACTTTCTACACCTACACTACCAGAGTTAAGCCATCCTCTAAGAAATATTAATCAGGGTAAATGCATAGTCACACACATCTTTCTGTTTATATTTCCATTAACACTTGATTTTGCTGTGTACTGAACATGTAATTTTCAATCATTCCCTGTACTTTAATTTCTTTGTACATCTTTTACTATTCTATTGCATTCATGCCAATGTAGTATTAGCCACATCTGTCCTATTATTATGCTTCTAAACTTTAATTTCTTGCAGGCACTTTTTTCAACAGTATCTGTAGATTCCTGCTGTTAGCCCCTAAAAGACAACATTGTTGTGAAATTTTGAAAGCAGCCAAGACGTTGCCCATCAGGGAGTTGTCCAATCTGCATTTATGAACCCCTATAATCACTATTATACATTACAATTGTCAGAAATAATATTCACCTTAACTCCTAAAGTAGTACTCATGTATGTTCACTGTTCCTCAGATCATACTCTAGTGCAGACAAAATACTACAAAGTTCAACAAACAAGTTTTAAGGCCAGTGGTCCTTCATTCTGTACTTGGAAATGTCTTCCTTCTCTATTTGAGACTTGGTTTACCTAAAACTCTTCAGAAAAAAGTCTCAAGTTAAAGATGCAGCTCTTATCTTCCTATTACCAGATTTACAACTGACAGCTACAATATTTTGTCATGCAAATATTCCATGTGTACACCTCTACATCTGTCCGTTTACCTTGTCTGACTTTTATGCTGTCCTTCACACTAAAAGTGATATTCTAGAAATGTAGATATGTTGCTATCTTGTGACTGTTTAGTGCACAGAAGTATGGCAGTGAGCTGGTAATTACTTCCATCTTGCAGTCCGGATTTGATTCCTTATTTACCATACTGTGCGACACTGCAAGTCACTTAACCGGACAGTGTTCCCAGTTTGATCCTGAAAATAGGTTCCTAGTGGATTTTCCCATTTAACAAATGATACAGTAAACTAAAAATATATACAGCTGCTTTTGAAACCAAAGGATATGTCTACTTGTGTTTTAAGACCTGCATTGTTGGTTTCGATTTGTTTATGCCTTCATGATTCGTAAAGTCACCACATAATAATGTTTTGTACTGTCTGAAGAATTCCTTTGTAAATTCAGTGATAATGTGCTAATGCATGCACAGTTTTTGCAAGTGTACCATTCCAGACAATGTCTGAACTGGGTCTTTCTAGGCTGGGCTGATTATCTTGGTTAACAAATACAAAATCTTTTTTTATTTATTTATTTTACAGTTTGTTTACCAGGATAGTCCACTGGGCCAAGAACAGCCCATTTTCAATGGAGTCCCAGGGAGAAAAGCTCCATGAACAACAATATAATATGAAGACAATGCATTTATATTTATGTAATACTTATTGAAGAACAATGGTATTGCACAACATGACAAAAAATCCACGATTGCAGTGAAAATACAGTCAAAAAAGCAAAAGGTGAAATTATACACACACACACAAAGTCAATTAAAATAAGAAAAATCCATTGGTGCATATTCCTGTTACAGATTTGTTATAATGTAAAATAACACAGGGTTGACATTAGAGTTTTACATGAAATCTTAGCGGAGTTAAAGTAGGATAGGGGATAAGAGGTGTTAATTGTTGAATATAAGAAGGGTGGGACAATAAGAAAAAAAGGTAGAGCAAGAGTAGGAGTAAATGAGAAAAATGAAGATGGTAGTAGTCAGAATAAATAAATATTGTGGAATTTTTATACTGCGTTTAGTTTAAACACACCAAAATTCACATTCATTCACCTTGTGAAAGACGTAACATACATGTCAAATCAGTCATCACGCAGTATGCTCTGGGCTGACTTGCACAAATTAATACTTCTCTTTTTAAAAAAAATATTGTATTTCTTTCAAACCTTGTTCCAATTTAAATTTCACAGATATACAAACTAATCCAAGAAAACTTCTCGTTAATTTATTTTTCACATTTCTGATTCAACTTGGCTATTGCATTATGGTTGTAAACTTAACTTCTGACTTGAATTATTTAAACAGAAAATATGACAGGGAGAGTGCACACACAGTCCATTGGAATGACATTTTCAATACTGAGCTATTTTTCATATGCTATCAGTAGTAACTAAAGAATAACTTAAAACTTAAGTCAAAAGTCTTCCCTTTTTATATGTTTAAATGAGCATATGGCATTTAGTCAAATACACTTTGAATACAAAGTGATCAAAACTAATCTTGTCAAAAACATTTGAACAACCCATTTACAGACTAGAAGTACAGGGGTTAGGGCTAGCACACTTCACCCCCCCCCCACTGCCTCATTAACGCATGCTAAACCTAACCTCGCCCATTAGTAGCATTGGTGGTATAGTGGTGAGCATAGCTGCCTTCCAAGCAGTTGACCTGGGTTCGATTCCTGGCTAATGCAAGAAGTCTGTACATCCACTCTGAAATCATAGATAAACTTACTAAGCTGGGCATTAATCCCTACATCACTCGATGGGTTGCCAACTGGCTTACTGACAGAACCCACACTGTAAAAGTAGCTGACTCCAAATCCAGCTCCAGACAAGTGGAGTACCTCAGGGTTCAGTCCTGGGACCTCTCTTGTTTGGCATCTACTTCTCTGAAGTACAGGCCAACACTAAGGGACTCTGGCTAACAAAGTTTGCAGATGACTGTAAACTGGGAGCCATTATTGAATCCCCAAATGATGTCAATACTCTACAAAGGGGCCTTACAGAAACAGATGCTCAGTGCCAGAGCCATGGGCTCAAGTTCAATGCCAAGAAATGTATAGTTCTCCCCTTTGGGAAAAAACATGTACCCATGAATTACCACATAGGTGGCAGTACACTAAACACCGAAAGTGTGATAAGAGACTTAGGGACACAGGTGGACAGTGGTCTCACCTTCAATAACCACATCGCCACAACAATCAGGAAATCCTTCTATGTGGCACACCTCATCACTAAGGGCTTTTCATCCAGAAAAAAGGAGGTCATTGTCCCACTGTACTCATCCCTCATTAGACCCATTATAGAATACGACGAGACCTCTGCAACAACTGGAAAGGCCGTAGAAATACCTCACTAAAAGAATCATAGGCCTAAAGCAGATGCCCTATGCTGACCGCCTTAAAAAAACTCCAGCTATACTCTGTCGCATATCGTCTACTCCGAGGCGATCTCTCCTTAAAATACAAGGCCATGTCAAACCCAGAGCTGTTGGACATGCTACACTTAAAAGAATCCCAATCCCTCAGAGCCACACGCTCCAGGGATCTAAACCTTGTCATCACAATAAACAAAACATGCTGGAGGGATAGGTTCCTGACCCAGAGACTCCCCAGAGTCTGGAATAGACTGCCCATACATGTCAAGCAGAGCACCTCTTTGGCCCTCTTCAAAAGGAACCCTGATGATTGAATGGGAGAAAGGAAATTCACCCCAGGGATCATGTCAGTCGCCCTGCTAGACAGGGGTCCAGGGAAGTAAATAGTGTGGGAAGAAATAGCCAGGGAATTGTTATGGCTAGGCTTGTACAGGCCGTAGGGCCGATAGCCTAGTACCAGCCTATGAACCCATAAGCCCAACCCTACACATTACATCAGAAAAATCCTTTCTGTAATACTACCACTACACAAGATACCACTCAGACACACACATCACATATATCAGCACGCATGCACAAAACTAAATGTGTCTGCTTTCCTAGCCCTTATTCTAATCCTAACCTGCAAACATTTGAACAAACACATACTCCCACACATAATGCTGAAACTTTCAGTATATCCAAAACTTTCAGCAGTAGAATCCCTAACCTACACTTACCTTATCAGAACACATTTGATCAAACTTCATTTGATATCTCCAGTATGTGACAAAAAGTGAGTCTGACCACTTTCCCAAGCAATAAACTTGCTCGACAAAGTTACTGTTGGACCACATGAAGGTAACACATTTAAATTCATAAAAGTCATCTGCTTTGCATTCCAATACATGTGTTGTGATATTTTGTGTTATAAAGATTTTTGTCTTTCGGCTTTTCCCCGTTAGGGGTCGCCACAGTGGAACTCCGGTCCGCTAATGATTGACAGTTGATTTTTACGTACCAGCTTGCCAGGCCTGACACACAACCTTCAACGAAGGTACGCCCATTCACGCATGTCTCCACGCAGAAGACACTCTAGCTGAGAATCAAACCGGACAGCTTCTTACTGTGAGACGACAACGCTACCACAGCACCACCACCGCGGGTATTTTGTGTTATAAAGATTACTGTGTGAAAAAGATTTGTGATCTGCTTTATGTATTAACCTTGGTTTACTTTATCTCATTGCAGATTTCAGACTTTCCTCCAGTTTCATCCATCTATGCTATGTGCTTTCCCTTGAAAGAAATACTGCTGACATTCTTTTTATATAGCTCTCTGTTTGCCTGATGTCCAGCTCGTGGATCCCATAAGTTATTCTATATCTGTAACTGGCCTTTACACTCATCGTTTTAAAGTATTTTCAATCTCTCCCACTTCTATACTCAGTTTATTCTATCCTGCTTTCATCTTTGTATATTACTATTTGTTTATCCTATCAAACTACTGGTGTTAGTGCTGCCTTTCTGTCTTTTGCATTGCTGTAAACTCTCCATGCACTGGAATTATGGAACGTTGAAACACAGAACCCACATCACCAAAAGCCCAGAAAGCTGAACATTTGAACTGTCACTGTGTAGGACTACTTTACAGTTGGGATTAATGTTTTACCCCTCTCCCCAGTGTAGTGCAATTTCAGTTTGTATATATGTAACTAGCAACGGGTGTGGGGGCACAGAGGGCTTGTTTTCCTTGCAAGAAAGAAGCTTTTGGGTTTCCAATGATGTAGGTTCGGTGTTTCAACATTCTCTGCTGTAAACTTTCAATCTTCTGTCAGGGATCCATACATACTATATTATATATGATATATTACTGTTCAATCAAGTTAACTCTTTGGGACTTTAGCACACCAGGTCTATCATTCCACCACTTCTATAAATTCTTGTAGCTCCATATTGTATAAATAGTGTGTGTGTATATAGATATGTATATATAGATAGATATAGCACCAACTTAAGTGAGCTCCATATATTCATACATGTCATTTTTAGGCTACAGTATTTATGTATTTTCTTCCAGCTGTTTATTATTATTATTATTATTATTATTACAAAGCTAGAGATGGGTTCCCCCTTCTGGAATGTATGGATTTTTCAGTTAAAAATCTTCCTTACGTTTTACAATTTACTAACATTCAGTTTTCAATGGTTTAATTATGCCATATTTTCCATATAATTCACTGATTCATGTTAATGTTATCATGTTTCAGTTTCTTTAATATCTTTGTTATTGTCTGTGTCATATTATCCCATTTTTCTAAAAGGTGGCCCAATCTTTGTTACAGACTGTTTATATCAAATGGTTGGGATCAAACTTAACATTTTTCAAATATGTTTTGTAATTTCTTTTCTTTATTTTTAGTTAACATTCTACAGTTTAACATTTATTTTCCATTTCTACTCAGGAGGCCAGATTCAGAGACTCTCGGAGAGCATACCAAGGTGCATACAGAGGATATCTTGCTTATATTCATGACAGACATGCAGTTGAGAAAAGGAAGTATGTAACTATCAGAAAGAGCTCAGTGCTTTATTATAAGAAATGAATAGCAGACTGAACAGCTGAGTACTCCAATCACTGCAACAAAATGCTAACCACAACATAAGAAGAAGCAGAATTATGGTGTGGGGGTGGCTGTAAGGAGCACAGCTCAAGGTAATGTATGTTAATACAAGTAACTTGTAGTTCCACTGGCTCAACCGGTAGCACACATCTTTCCACGTCTGATGACTGGATTAATTTCACATTACTGAAACTGCAGTACAGTATTAGGAGATGCTGCACTACCGAGTGTGTCATCCTTTGAGACATTAATTCAAGATCTCAACTGCATGAGTTGGTGGTAACAGGGATGGATGTAAAAGATACCATGGCACTTGTTGAAAAGTATAGGGGATGGCCCCCGGTGCCCTGGCCAAATTTCCCCTAGATGGTTGGGTCTCCCCTGAAACAGGCTACTAGCTTATTTAGACTAACCCAGTTTGCAAAGAATAAAGAAAAAAAGTAAATTTAGAAAATAGCATTTAACCTGCACTGTACCAGTATTAAGTGGGAGTAACGGGGAAAATGCATTAAAGAACAACAGTGACAAAATAATCTATATAAGAAAATATCAGTTAAGTGTGGAGTGAATATTATAGGATCATAAGAGTTTCAAGGCAACTGAACTGTGAGACCATTTCTGCCTTGCCAATAACCACCCTTAGGCCTTCAAGAAAGGCCAGGCCAGTCATATCAGGGGTGAATTTATGCATAAAGGAAATTCCTCTCCTCTAATCTTTTTGATAAGTGCTGTGGGATCTTTTATATCCACTCAAGCTAGCACCTACTTAGGCAGATGAGACCTCAACTTAATGTCTCATCTAAAATTCTTTTTTTTAAAATAGGTTACTTTGTTACACAGTCATTTTGGTTTGGTCACTTCTTTTGCTCCAGATCTGTTGTTTTCTTAGTTATAGCTAGGTGTCCATGATATGTGTGGTGGTATCCACTGTTGGTGCATGCGCACTTGGGAGTGGACATTCCTAGCATATGTGAAAAGTACAATTGCTTAAGTTCTACCTACCTGTAACAGTAGATGTTTGAATTCCTCAGTGACATTTTGGGTTATCTACCAAAGTAACCCAGTACTGACCAGTCAAAGCTCACACTCTACTCTCTCTCTTTTCCTGTAACAGCTGATTGTCTGAGCATGTCCTGAGACTATAGTTGTCACAGAGAGTGTTCAGGCTTTTTCACTTCCACAAAAATAGAACAGGAAAGTACCTGAAGCCAGAATAATCTAGTAAAAGTAAATTTGCAGTCAATCATAATACCATATAAAAACAAATCCAACAACAACCTTCACTATGCACAACCAGAGGGTGGCGGGTGGGTGTTACCACTGAAGAATTCAAACATCTACTGTTACAAGTAAATAGGACTTGTGCAACTGTTCTGTGTCCCTCATTCCACTGCCTCAGTGGCATTTTGGGTAGATTTCCAAAGCTTACCCTACCTGGGAGGTAGAAAGATAAGGATCTAGAAGCCCCTGGAGAATGGTCCAAGTAAAGCCTGCTCTGGACCCTGAAAAGGAGTCCAGTTTGTAGTGCTTAGTGAAAATATGAACAGGACCAGGTTGCTGCCTCTAGAATGTTTCTAGAGTCCACCCTTTTCCAATGTGCCATCAAGGAGGATAAGGCCCTAGTCAAGCGAGCCTTAACCTTGCCTGGAAGAAATTTACTATGGTGGGAGTAACAGAAAACAATAGAGGACAACCATAATGCAATAGCTTGCTTACAGACAGGTTAACCTTTCTTAGCCCCCATATAGGGGACAAACATCTGTTCACCATTCCTACAGAGCCTTGTTCTGTCAGAGTATTACCCAAGCTGCCTGTGTGCATCCAAGGTGACTTGATTCATGGTAAATTCAGAAACAACTTTAGGCATGAATGATGGATTAGTGTGTAAAACAATCTTCTCATTGTAAAAAATCAGATAGGGTTGGCCCACCATGACAGCTTGCAGCACAGAACCTCATTGTGCAGATGTCAGAGCAAGAAGTAAAAGTCTTTCAAGTAATAAACCATAAATCAGCCTTAGAAGCAGGTTCAAAATGAAGTATGGTCAATTTTTCATGAACAAAGTGGAGATCCCATGGAGGAGGAATTTGCTTTTGAGGGGGTCTCATATGGAATACTCATTTCATAAATTGTTTGAGCACAAAAAGAGAGGTAAGTGAAACCTGCCAAACGTTACTGTATGCATGTAACACAAAAGCTGAAACTAGACAGTTAAAAAAATATTATACATAACAGGTGGGAATAATAATCTCTTATCATAATGGCAACATTTATCATATTATCTTTGAACGTGAATGTCACACATGTATATAGAAAAAGATAGTGAACTGTATTAGTTAATACACAGTGCAAATAGCTATGCTACAAGAGACGCATTTGAAAAGAAATAAGCATGTGAATTTGGTAAAGAAAGGATTTTTGGGTGGTTATTCAGTGGAATATCTGGGATGAAGCAAAAGGGTAGTACTTATTTTAATTGCTAGAGGAGTTCCAATAGTGATAGAAGAGGGGAAAACAGATAATAATGGTAGATTTGTAGTAGTAAAGGGCTACTGGCAAGTGAGGATGATTATGCTGGTGTGTATTTATAGTCCTACTAAAACCACTATAGCGGAGCTTAAGAAACTTCTGGGAGAAATAATCAGCTTTCAGAAGGGAATATTATTTATAGGTATGAACTAGAATTTGATTTGCAACAGTGAGGATATATCTGGGGGCTAAGAAGGGAAACTATAACAAAACAGGGTAGATTTTTGAAGTAATGCATGAAAATATTTAGTATGGAAGATGTGAATTAAGTAGTAGGAGCTTGGGAAGAATTTACATATTATTCCCCAATGTATGAAAACCTGGCTAGGCTAGACAGAATTTATTTTTCACAGGAATATGTGCATTTAATTGAAGGTTTTGATCTGCATCCATTAACTATTCCAGATTACGTGACAATAATAACTAAAGTAAAAATGAGGCCCTGGTGCTTCCGCACCTATCTGTGAAACAGAAAGGAATTTAAGGAATGGGTAGTGGAAATTATTCGGGAGTTATTAGGGAAGACAAATTTCTTCAGAAAATATAGCTAGGGACTGGGATAAAATGAAGGTGGAGTTTACAAACAGAGTATAAATAAAAAAAAAAAGAGATATAGTTAAGAACTAATAAGAATTATTTAGAATGCCTTATAAAGGTTAAAGTATTGCAGAACACAGGGAATCTCACAGAACAAAAGCAGACACAGTTGCATAATGCTAAAGAGAAAATAAAGGACTACCTGAATAACATGCATGAGGTTAGAAAGATTGTTGTGAACAAATGTTTTTTGATAACTCCAGAGCACAAAAGCTTTTAGCACAATGGCTCGGGCAAAAGAAAGTAGAAAGGGTTTTTGCCAACCTTAGGGAACCTATAACAAGGAAAATAACCAGAAATCTCATAGAAGTATAACAAATGTCAAATAAGTAATAATAAATTCCACACGAAAAAAACTGTTGAAAAACTACTCAAATTTAGAAATGGACTAGAAGACAAAACAAACCCGGCAAAATCAAATCTGTTTTAATGAAGCGCTTTACGTTACAGTGATACTGTAACTTCATCAGATACTAGGACAACTTTATGACATTCTTTTATAGCAACATACAAGTCATATGATCACAGGCTCTAATCAGCTGAGCTACAATCAAGAGTAAAAACACGTTAATCAATGTGTACTCTAAATGTTTCAGTAAGTATAACAAAAATTAAACACACCAATACAAATGTTCAACATATAAACCCCAGCATAAAAGATACTTAAAAAATGCTCAAGTACTACTAAAAAAAAAAATCAAAATAGGTGTTTTAAAATAGATGTTTTAAATACGACACTCGGGACAAAAAAATATATAGTATGCTTTTTAAAACTTATCTATTTAGACTCTTTAATTTCAGTAAACAGGCTATATTACAAACTTCATTTAAACCTGGAGTATGGAAGGCGTCATGTACTAATTGCCAAAAACATTTGAGCTGTTATAAATATAAGGAAGTAGGGCCACCCCTCCTAACTGCACTTGGTCGATGGCCCTAAATGAAAACATGTGTCATCCTGTTAGCTGGCAATGTCTTGCTAAAGCATTTTAATTTTTATTTTTCTCTATTGCATAAACATGCTCATAGATTCTATCTCTCAATCTACGTTTGGTCTTTCCAACGTAGAATGCTGCACAAAGTTTACACTTTGCTGTATATACCACCATTTTTGAATTACACGTTAGATTGTAATGAAGGGTATATTTTTTGTCATTAATTGAAAAGGATCTTCCTACTATTATAAACTTGCACCATTTGCACATACCACAGGTATACATGCCTGCTTTACTACTGACTCTTCGTTGGTTGTTATTTTCCAACATATTTTTTAAATTACAACCCCTTCTAAACACTATCTTTGGGGTTACACCTAATTTGTGTACTAGCCACTTGTCATGACTAATTAGTTCCCAATTTTTATATATAATATTAGACACTATGGAACTCTCCAAGTTAAATGTAGAAATGAAGCTTTATTACAGTACCTTTCCCAAAAATTCCAGTTATGTTTGTCATCCCCAAAGTGCACAAAGACGCCCTCAATCCACATATGTGGCCCCTCATCGATGGTAGAAATTCAGTAACGTACCCTAGTGCAAAAGTTGTTGACAAAATTTTACAAAAATATCTCAAAACAGAAGACCAAGTTTGTAAAGATTCTTGGTCTTAGATAAAATTAACAGTTTGAATTTTGAGATTGACAACTTTTTAACCATTGATGTGAAGGACCTTTATACCTCAATTCCACACCAGGTGGGAATTGAGTGGGTGAGCCTTATATTAAAATCAAAAGGTGCACCCGAGTCAGAAATTCGGTTAATAGAGGAACTGCTTGATATAATTTTGACCAACAATTATTTTCTGTTTGATCAAGAGTTCTATCTTCAGAAGATGTGTGTGGCAATGGGCTTGGCATGTGGTGCCAGTTTAGCCAACCTAGTGTTGGCTTACTGGGAGAGATAATTTGTATTCAATCAACCGAGCCACATGGCGAGCATAATCTTCTATACGTGCTTCTTGGATGATATTTTTGTCATTTATAAAGGGGATGCCTTACAAGCAGAATGTTTTGTTAACTACTTGAATAGTACGACTGGATTTTTGGAATTTACATCTAATTTTAGCTGTGATAGCATTGACTATTTAGATGTTAAATTAGTCAAGGATGTCATTCAGTGTAGGTTCAATTCAAAAATTTACAGGAAAAGAACTTACTGTAATTCTTTCCTTCATTTTTCAAGCGCAAATCCATATTCACAGAAATGATCAATAATTAAAGGACAACTCATCAGAGCAGCAAGAATTGTGTCTCTAGAATCAGATTTCAAAGATGAATGTATTTGCTTAAGTAACAAGTTTCAAAGATGTGAGTATCCTATTGCTCTAATCAATTCTTTAATTGATGAAGTGCAATGGAAAAGGAATAATGGGAATATTAAACCCATTCTCTATAATGTTTCCCCACTAGACTTGAAAATGTCACCTGATAGTGTGACACTGGAATCGGAGATACAGAACTCAACACACTTACAATTGGACATTCATTCCAATTTTTGGAATAGCTTTATTTCTACATTTAACTTGGACAGTTCCATAGTGTCTAATATTATATATAAAAATTGGGAACTAATTAGCTGTGACAAGTGACTAGTAGACAAATTAGGTGTAACCACACAGATAGTGTTTAGAAGGGGTTGTAATTTAAAAAAATATGTTGGAAAATAACAACCAACGAAGAGTCAGTAGTAAAGCAGACATGTACACCTGTGGTATGTGTAAATGGTGCAAGTTTATAATAGTAGGAAGATCCTTTTCAATTAATGACAAAAAATATACCCTTCATTACAATCTAACGTGTAATTCAAAAATGGTGGTATATATAGCAAAGTGTAAACTTTGCACAGCATTCTACTTTGGAAAGACCGAACGTAGATTGAGAGATAGAATCTATGAGCATGTTTATGCAATAAAGAAAAATGAAAATGCTTTAGCAAGACATTGCCAACTAACAGGAGGACACATGTTTTCATTTAGGGCCATCAACCAAGTGTAGTTAGACAGGAGGGGTGGCCCTACTTCCTTATATTTAGAACAGCTCGAACTTTTTTGGCAATTAGTACATGACACCTTCCATACTCCAAGTTTAAATGAAGTTTGTAATATAGCCTGTTTACTGAAATTAAAGAGTCTAAATAGATAAGTTTTAAAAAGCATACTATATATTTTTTGTCTCCTGAGTGTTGTATTTAAAACATCTACATTTAAAACATCTGTTTTAAAACACCTATTTTGATTTTTTTTTTAGTAGTATTTGAGAATTTTTTAAGTATCTTTTATGCTGGGGTTTATATGCTGAGCATTTGTATTGGTATGTTTAATTTTGTATCTGATGAAGTTATAGTATCACTGTAACGAAAAGTGCTTCATTAAAACTGATTTGTTTTTGCCGGGTTTGTTTTATCTTCTAGTCCATTTCTAAATTTAAATAATAATAAATAAAAAGTACTGGAAATATTTCAGAAATTTTTGAAAATCTGTCTAAAACAGGGAAATGTGGAAATCAAGAAAAAGAACAAATGGAGATATGTATGGAAGAATTAAATATGCCAAGTTTAGCTGTAGATAAGGCTCAGTTACTAACAGGATAGGAGGAGATGAGATAAAAATTGTGATATATAATCAACTTATAGGAAAGTCTCCATGAATATGCGGTATACCTGTGGAAGTTTGGAAGTTGAGGGAAGAAAGTGATAAAGAAAAAAAAAAGTATTTTAAAATGAGTATTAACACCTACATCCTAGAAGAGAGCTGTGGGGGCTATAATACGTAAAGATGGTACAGATCCATCAGACCCAGACCATTTTGATTCTAAACCAAGATTACAAAGTACTTAATAATGGCCAAAAGACTGGCAAATGTGATGCCAGAATTGAGAGATATGGATCAATGTGTGTTTTTGGAGGGGAGACAAACATCTGGCAACATTCATAGAACAATAATGCTCCAAATGGAAGCAGAATGCAAGAAAATACCACTGTTGTTGGTAAGTCTTAATGTAGAGAAAGTATTCGACAGAGTAAGCTGGGATTGTATGAGTAGGCAATGGAAGCATTTGCATTCCCTAACACAATAATAAGGAGGCTATATCAGAGATTGTAGGCAAAAATTAAAGTGGGGGATCCTCTCTGATAAGTTCTGTTTGAACAGAGGAACCAGGCAGCAGTGTCCTCTTTTTCCCTTTTGTTATTTGTGTTATATTTAGAACCATTGGTAAATAAAATAAGAGAAATTCAAAGATATAGGTGTTAAAGTAATAAAAAAAAGTTTAATTTGTTTGTACATGATAGTATTCTGTACCTGATAAAACCAGAAAAGGGGTATTTCAATGTTGTGTAACATCCTGAGATAGTTTCAAGTCTTTTCAGGATACAAAATGAATGAAGATAAAACAAAGGCAATAGCTGTAAACTTTGTACCCACAATCAAATTGGTTCAGCAATACCTGTATTTATAGGGATATGATAAAATGAAGTACTTAGAAGTATGGGTTAAAAGGGTTATGTTATTAACACATTTACACTGCAGGCTAGAGACCGCCGTCCCTGTCTAGGATTGACATCAAAGTATAGGCAATAAGAAAGGAATAGGTGGATCCTAAGTGAAATATCAAATCTGCTATAGTTGTTAGTAGAATCTAGAGCAGAAGCTGCTGTTAAAAAGGGATAATTAGTAGAGCATATAAAATATTGCATGCTAACTAGAGGAATCAATCAGATGAGGTTAGAAAGGATTGGAAAGGGAGACTGGATAACCAATTCCCAAATATGCAACAATGTCTAGAAGATTTAGGATCTTTGCTTGGAAGTGTTTGCACAGGTATTTTTATACTTCAAGCAGACTCCAAATAATTTTTCCTTAGATAGATTGCAAATATTGGAGGTGCGATGAGAAAGAAAGAGATGACTGGGAACATATTTTTTGGAGTGAAATGAGTTGGCAGACTTCAGAAAATCCCTGCAGAAAATTCCGTCAGGAATACTGGGTGAATAAACTGGTGTAGCTAAGGAAATTATTTTTTAGCTGTGATACAGTATTTGAATTTTCTAGACATAATAAGGCCTTGCTGAGTTTAATTTGTGTTGCTGCCATAAAATCAATTACTAGAAAATGGAAATCAGTCTAAACTAACCTTACTAGTAGTAGTGAATGTAGTAACAGAGGTAAAATAATTGGAAGTAGGATCTTTATAAAAGGGTAGGAGCAAATTACATAGAAAAAGTGAATTGTGGGAACAATACATGCAGAGTAATATTTTGGAGGAAGAGGAGGTTTAAAGGAAGGCAGGAATTGAGTGTGCTATATAATGTTAGATGGACAATGACTGTATAAATGATTATATGTGGTGTATAATGCTTGTAACTAAAATATGTCGATATGGTTTGTTTTCATTTATATAAATATATTATTTGCCTGTGTCATAAATGATAATTCAATAAATATGGTTCTTTAACAAAAAAAGAGAGAGATAAGAAGGGGATCCATGGATAGGTATTCTGAGATAGCCACAGTAAGAAGCATATGACAAACCATCTCCAAGTAGTTCACACAAGTATTTCAGAACCAGAGGGGCCAAAACTCTTTCAGGACCTCTGTTATTGGCTAGGCACGGCCTAGAAAATTGCTTCCACTTCTAAACTCAAGATTTTCTAGTTTCAGGTTTTCTTGCCTCCTTAAATACCTGCTACACATCATCATGAAGCAAGTGCCTAAAAGGTATCAGAATCATCCATGCTGTCAGTTGCAATTGCTCTAAGTTGGGGTGTACCTTTTGCCCCATGATGCTGTCTGTGTGAGTAGATCCAGTCTGTTAGAGAGCTTTTGGTAATTACCCTTAGCCAATTTCATTAAAAGGAAGAACCAACTTTGCCTGAACCAAAAGGGGATTACCACAATGATCTTTCTTTCTAAAACTTTAGAAGTACATTGGGAATCATTGGAAGGGGTGCAAATGAATAAAGGAACATTACTGACCATGAGAATGATACAGCATCTCTCTTCCAAATGTGAACAGAATTATTACAGTTTTCTGTTTTGAAAGGAGGTGAACAGATCTACTTGATGTGTTCCCCACCTCTGGATCAATTCATGAAAGACCTCTACATGGAGCTTCCATTTATGAGGGTCTGTTCAGGACCTGTTTAGTCTGTCTACTACTGTGTTTTGCTCTGAAGGAATGTACTAGGCCTGAAGAGTCAGAGAATGCTGTAGACACCTCCCAAGTCATCATTGCCCAACTGACAAAGGGAATATTCAGGTACCACATCACAATATTGTTGTTTGTTACCATTAGAAGAGGACCTGGAGTCCATAAGTGCTGAAGAACTTTTAAGGCATGAATCACTGCCATATTCTTTTACTTTTATGTGCTTTGGCATATCCTGATGAACCCACATGCCTTGCACTTTAACTCCAATGGACACTGCTCTCCACACAAAATCAGAATAGTCCATCTAGATAAATTGGACTGGGTCTGACAAGAGAAAGGAAGTCCTGGATTCAGAGAGAGTTGATTCCTCCACCATTGCAGTTCCTGTTTCACAGATCCCAGTACTCGTTATTCTTACTGGTGAAGCTGCTGGGTCCAGCAATTCTTCCTGTACCACTGAATTTTTCTTGTGTAGTCTGGTTAGTAGTATCATAAGGCTCACTGAAGGCATAAGGCCTAGAATTTTGAGGAACTCTCTTGCCAATGCCATGCCTAGAGGACAGAAATCCAAGAAAATGCCCCAATAAGTCAGAACTTTGTCTTCTGGTAGGAAGACCATCAATTTTACTGTGTCTTTCCAGCACCTCAATTAAACAATTCATGGTGAAGATGTGAGGAAAGACTTTTACAGGTTCAGTTTGAAGGTTAGGTTGGAATGGAAGGATGAGACCTTGTCTAAGGACTTCAAGTACCTATATACAGAATCTTCACAAATTAGCAATTCATCTAAATAAGAAAAAAATGCAGATGCCTAGGGTTCTGTAATATTCAACCATTAGGGCCAGACACTGTGTAAACACTATTGGTGCAGTAGCTAGCTCAAAGGGTAAAGCAGAAAACTGACAATGTAACCCAGGCACAGCAAATCTCAAAAATATCCTGAAACTTTAAGCAATAAGAATATGATAAGTGTCCTTGAGACCTACAGTCATCATGAAACAGTGGTTTGGAAGCAATGCTAAGACAGACTGGAAGGTGGGCATTTTGAATTTTAGAACTTTTACAAAGGTGTTTAGAAAGAATATATTAAGACATATCTCCAGAAATAATCCTTTTTTGGCACCAAAATGATTCTGGAGTAAAATCCTTTCTATTTGTGTATTAAAGGCACTGATACTAGAACCTATGCCTCTACCATGTGATTGAACACTGGAGGAAATCTCTCTGTCTGGTTTGGAGGGTGTGGGGGAATTCCCATGAAAGGGGGATGATTTTCAATTCACTGCCAAATGTATCTTCTCCAAATTATTTTCAAAACTCACTTGTTTGAGACTACCTGAGGCCAGGTTGCAGGGATGAGTGAGAGCATGTGAAAAGTAGGAAAATAAGGAAGGGCAGGAGTTGGAGTAGAGGTGCTCTGTGACTCTGCATAGTCATTGCTGGGGGTTGACCCTTTTTGGGAAGAAACACTTCTTGTTTGATTTTGAAGAATTATCCTCCTGCCATTTCTTTTTGGATCATAGGAAGTTACTAAGCTATTGGCCCTGAGGCCCTTACAAGCCTAGCTTAGGATTTAGCCCATGTTCTGACAAGTCAGCACCCAATGTCCCTTTCCAGCAGTCACACAGATGGAATCCCAGGGGCATATTTTCTGTTCCCCATTCAGTTATCCAGGTTGTACTTAAAAAGGGCTAATGAGGTACTTTGCATGACGTGGACAGGGAGTCTATTCCACAGAGGGGGGAGTCTCTGGGACACAAATCTGTGCTGCCAACAAGTCCTGTGGATGTCAGACCATGTTGAGGTTGCTCGTGTGGGTTACTTGAGAGGAGCTTGACTTATGGATATGCAGCAGTCCCATCAAGGGTAGATGTTTGAGACCTTGGAACCTCTGGGGTCTCTCCAGCTGCTGCATGTGCTTTGTGAGGTACATGCCAAAAGGGGCAAAATACTCAATAATGGGTCTTATAAAGGAAGAATACAGGGATTTTATGACCTCCTTGTCCCTGGATGAGATACACTTCCTAATAAGGTGGGCCATGTAGAAAGTTTTCCATACAACAGAGGCAATATGGTGTTCAAAAGTCAGTTTGCTGTCAAACTGGGTTCCCAAGTCCCTCACAACTGATTGTGTGCTTAGGACCTTGTTATTAATGTGATAATTTGTGGGGATGTCACTCTCCCCAAAGGGGATAATGATGCATTTTTTTGGCATTCAGTTTGAGGCTATGTTTCTGGCACCAGTCATTTGTCTAGGTGAGACCCTCTTGCAGGATGTCCACATGACTAGGGGAATTGATGACAGCACCCAGCCTGCAGTCAACTGCAAAGTTGGTCAGCCATAGCCCACTGGTTTTGGCCTGCACCTCAGAAAATTATATCCTAAACAACAGAGGTCCCAAGATCGATCCCTAGGGTACACTGCTCATTATGGGTCTACGCTTGAGGTGGCTTTCCCTATTTTGACTGGCTGGGTTCTGCTACCTATCTGGTAACATATGTATTGATGCCTAGTTGAGAGAGTTTATCTATTATACTCGAGTGGGGAATAGTATCAAAGGCTTGGGGCCAGGTCAAGGTAGGCAGTGTGCACCATCTTCCCCACACCCATGGCTTTGATGACTATCTCAAAGAAGTCAACCATATTTCACAGGCATGACCTCCCCTTGATGAAACCAAACTGTCTGGGATCAAGTGTTTGGAGGTTGCCAATGTCCTTGTTAATGAGGACCATGATGATCTGTTCCATGGCCCTGCAGATCAGGCCAGTTAGATTGATGGGTCTTAAATTTCCTGGATTGGTGGATGCTCCACCTTTGTGCGAAGGGATGACAGTGGCTGTCCTCCACTCCGCTGGGATGAAGCTGGTACTTGGGCTTTGGTTGAATAGGGTGCCTAATGGTGCTGCAAGTTCCTGCCTGAGTTCATACCTTTCTCTGACATAATAGATTGGTTTTGGTAGTGGCATCTTCTGCCTCATGGGTCGGCCTCGCTGTGCTTGGGCTCACTCCGCTCCCCTGCCCTACCCCCAATTCACACCCACCCCACTACCTCTAGATTTACACCTATACACTACTCCACAAACCCCAACCAATCACATAGCCCAACCAACATCAACTACCAATCCTCTTATACTGCAACCTACTCACTCCTCCCACTAATTACCACACACACTCCATTACATCCAATCAGCATGTGTACATTCAACCTCATCACTCTTGCACTACTAGCTATAACTTATCACCTCACCTCCTATCACATCACTCTTCCTACTACCATTACTATCCCATCACAACATACATCCACCTACTCCACTCACTCCAAACTCTATAGCCTACATATACCCTCAAGTAGTTACCACCACAGCACAATCCCTCTACCTCCCGCAACACTTATTAAAACCACTACTAAGTCACTTACCACACACAAGTACATAGCCATTCTTACTAAGCTATCACAACTCCTACACCATATCAGGCACCAACTAATATTAGCGGGTGACATACACCCTAACCCAGGCCCAAACCCTGACTTGAACTCCCCTTCCTCCCCACCCCTATCTAACAACCCACTTTTACTATCCAGACCAAAAATAGCCTACTTTTCCTAAACTTAAACATACGTAGCATTAAAGTATATTTGCTGCATACTCTAATATAAACCTATTCCCCAGATCTACTATCCCTAACCGAAACATGGTTAAAACCTACTACTCCCGACTGAATTTCTTCCCCTAGGCTATAATGTAATATGTAATGACAGACTATTCAAAAAAGGGGGAGGCATAGCATTACTTTACAAAAACAATCTAAAGGTTATCATTATTAACCCTCCTATACTCCCCCTAATGTCTTCTGAACTACTGCTAGCCAAACTTGAACTTACTGATAAAAAATCTTTGAATATTATTACAGGGTGTATACCACCAGGTAATAACATCCCCACCCTAGAAGCCCTTTTACATTGGGCCAATCAAAACCTACCCCAAGAAACAATTATCCTTGGTGACTTTAATATAGACTGGCATACATGCTCCAGTACCAACCCCACCAACTTTATAAATATTTATTTCTTCTCCCAAATTATTAAGTGTAGTACAAGGCTAGGTAATAATAAAAGCAAAGAAAGCCTCCTAGACTGCATACTGATAATGCCAATACGTCCTACCAAGCAGGTGTCCTACCAGATTACCTCAGTGACCACCAACCCACCTTCCTACTAAAACTGAAATCCCACACCAACTCCGAGCCACCATTTTGCACCATTAGGAACAAACAAAACTTCAACATAAGTAAATTCAAACTTGAACTACAATGCCAAAGGTGGAACCTACTAAAAACACTCCCACTAGATGAAGCTGTTGATCTACTTAACATTACCTTCCTAAAAATTTAAATACCCATGCTCCTCCTCATACAAGTAAGCTAAAAATTAAAATAGCCCCCCTGGATCACCAGTACCATGATAATTCAAAGAAATAAAGCCTGGCATCACTGGAGAGCCACTAAAACCATAGCAACCAAACAACAATTCCAAAAACTCAGAAACAAAACAAAAAAAACAAATTCTACAAGACAAAAATAATTATTTTCTCAGTTTGCAAAATAGACACCAAAACAACCCCCAGCAACTCTAGGGAGGGTTAAATAAATTACTCCACCTTGGCAAACCTATTACCCCAACACCAACCACTGTAAAGGATAGCACTGACATTCCAGAAGCTTTTAATAGATTTTTCATAGAAACCATTTCAAAACTAGTTCATCAACAACCCACAACATCTACTACTAGCAATTCTAAGCTTGCTAGAAGTATCAAAACCATCTTCCAATTCAAACCTATTCCCACAGATTATTTAAAAAAAAAAAACTATTAGGTAAACTCAAACCAACTACCCTAGCTGCTGACAGCATTCCTGCCGAACACCTTCAAATGGCTGCTAATGAGATATCCTATCCAATATCAATTCTCCTCAACAGATCAATAACAGAAAACAAAATTCCAACAATGTGGAAGACTGCATATGTCACCCCACTACATAAAGGTGGTACCTGCACAGACCTTACCAACTATTGCCCTATTGCCATATTATCCCCGCTAGCTAAAATATTGTAAAAATGTATTCACCAGCAACCTATGCAATACCTACTTTAAAACCAACTTCTCACTCCTACCCAACATAGATTTAGACCATCCCATAGTACAACTGCCATCCTCTTGTTCACTAACCTCATCAACCAGAATAGGAATTTAGGCAAACTAACATCAGCCATATTTTTAGACCCATCAAAAGTCTTTGACATGGTAAACCTTCCCAAACTTCTTGTGTCCCTCTCAGACCTTAGACTATCCAATCACTCACTAGCCTGGTTTCAGAATTACCTACTAGGTAGACAGCAAGTGGTCAGGTGGGATAACAAACTATCCACACTGCTTCCTATTACAACTGGAGTCCCACAAGGGTCAATTTTAGGCCCTCCATTATTTCCCATCTTCATTAATGATCTCAACAGGATCACTCAAGATGCAACTGTCATACAATATGCTGACAACTCAACACTAGTTTGCTCAGCCAGCAACCCTCACACTCCTCTCCATTACCCAACAAGTCTTCAAAACCACTGAAGCTTGGTTTCTCAGTAAAAATCTGTTACTGAACCCCAAAAAGACCAAATTATTAATTTTCAAATCAAATAAATCCAACTTAGAGGCAGATACTTTCAGTAGTATGTCTAGTGATGGTACCATTATCTCCTCAGACTCCCACACAAACCTACTAGGCGTCACCAGTGACAACAAACTGAAATTTGACCTTCACATAAATCAAACTATCAAAAATATACACAAAAAACTAGGCTGTTTGTACAATAATAAAACATACCTAAATCAACAGACTAAAATTACCATGGCTCAAACTCTGCTCCTATCCATACTTCTCTATGCTGCTCCCATCTTTACCAATCTATCCAAAACAGAAATTACAAAACTAGACACCTGTTACAATCAATTTGCCACAAATGCTCCTTACCATTCCCACCATTGCCACTCACAACTTCAACTAAATTGGCTTGAACTTCCAAATCTCATTACCTTCCATCAACTAGTCTTCGCTCAGAAACTCCTACTATATCCTGAAAAAATACCAGCAATATCTAGTTTGCTTAAATTACAAGAAAACCCCAAACAACTATGCTCTAGTGACAAAACATTAATCAAAATAACCAAATCCAACATCTCAAGAGGTGATTCCCTATTTCCTAACTTGTTGTTTCTTTCGGCTTTTTCCGGTTAGGGGTCGCCACAGCGGAACTCCGGTCCACTAATGATTGGCAGTTGATTTTTACGTGCTGAGTTACTGGCCCTGACGCACAACCTTCAACGAAAGTACGCCCATTCATGCATGTCTCCACACAGAAGACGCTCTAGCTGAGAATCGAACGGGACAACGTCTTGCTGTGAGGCGACAACGCTACCGCAGCACCACCACAAAATCTGGAACTCACTGGCCCCTGCTATTACCTCGGCAAACTCAATCATTAAATTTAAACAACTACTAAAGGAACACATTTTTATCAAAAGACAATGTCTATGCCTTCCCCCAGGTTGACCCTGTATACCTGTTTCCTTACCTCAGTAAATGCTCGATTAACCTCCTCTTAGTAACTTACTTCATCTACTAGTAGTCTTACTATGCTAACCTCATCTACCAGCAGTCCTACTAAGCTCTAGAATCTCTCTACTACTCTTTTGTACTCCCCATTTCTTTCTAACACCACCATACTCAAACACAATATTGTGAATTTGTGCATATTCCTTGGTAAATTATGCATATTCCCATTTATGATATTACTGAGCATACAACTGAAGTCCTTCTACTACAATTTACAAGCTAAAAATATTTTTTTCTCTGTAAGCTAAAATGTTATTTTTGTACTTGTTCTCTGTATATGTGAAATGACTTTGTATATTTGCAAACTTTGGAGCTTTTCTCCCCAGGCCTCCACTGAAAATGGACATGAATCCAGTCGTATTCTCCCGGTCAACAAATGTAAAATAAATAAATAAATGTAGGATGCAGCCTGAGATGTTATCTGGTCCCATGGAGGCTGTATTTTTTGCCTTTGAGAGGGCAGTGATGACTTGTTCCCTAGAGATAAGGGGAGGGGGGGTAGGTGCTGGGGATGCCCTGATTTACTGATTGGGGGACGGAGGGGTGAAGTTTTTGCTGAACCTGTCTGCCAGCAGGTTGGCTATATCTATGGCATTTGTGTATGTGGTGTCCTTGCCCATCAGTTCTCAGCAGGTCTGAGTGCTTCCTTTGAGATTGTGGACATGTGTGAAGAAGGTCTTATGATTGTCTTTAGTAGATGTGGTCAGTTTGGAGTCGAAGTTTGCTTTGGAGGATTTCACTAGTGCTCTTATTTGTTTGTTCAGGTTACAGAGAGATTGCTTTCAATTAGGCACCTGCTCCTTTTTTTGTCCTGGAGGATTTCACTAGTGCTCTTATTTGCTTGTTCAGACTATGGAGAGATTGCTTCCAGTTAGGCACCTGTTCCTTTTTTTTGTCCTGGACAGCAATTTTTTTTTCCTTTTATTATGTTGTTTATTTATTGCAGATGTCCACCAGACAGGTTTGCTCTTCCTTGAGGAGAATAATTTTGTCCTGTCGGGTATTCCTGATTCCATGCAGCTATACAAATTCTCGTATAGTACTTTGGTGTAGGTTTGGACATTTGTGCCAGTTCCTATGGAGGGGGAGGGAGCTGTGAAGCTGTTTATACCTTCCCTCAAGAGGTTATCAGCTTCGGAGAGGTTTTTATCCTTGACCCTAGTGGGGGGGGGGGGGGGTTGAGGGAGTTGTTATGGCTAGGCATGTATAGGCCCTAGGGCCGATAGCCTAGTACCATCCTATGGTGACTTCGAAAGTGATTGCTTTGTAGTTGGATTTTATCAGGGAGGATGACACTGTAGGGATGCTGCAGTGGTTATTCATATTGATTAATACCAAGTCCAAGACATTATACCTCTTTTGGGAGTGTGGACTAGCTGGTCCAAGGCATTTGCATTGACAAAATCAAGGAATCTCTGGGCATTTGTGTTTTGGCATAAGTAGCTCTTCCAGTCTATGGTTAGATAGTTGAAGTCTCCCAGGATCAGGCTAAAGGATAGAATCTTGATAGATTTGAAGAGGTCCAGATAGATGGAGTGAGCATCCTGAGTCAAATTTGGGGGCCTGTTGCTAGCTATGATTTGAATTGGGGTCTTGTCAATGGTTAACTGCACCTGTAGTGTCTCCTGTGAGTCATACTGTTTGACCAGTGTGGAGGTGTGTATGTCTTTAATTTAATATATATTGAAACTCCACCTCCTTTTGCTTTGTTGCCCATTATCCGGGGTCTGAATGTATGATAGGATGAGTAACCTGGTATGGCTGGGGTGCTCTCCACAGCTTTGAAGCAGGTTTTTGTGACTGCCCAAATGTCAGCATCTTCCAGGGTTAAGAATGCTTGCAATGACTGCAGTTTCATGTTTAGACTCCTAGTGTTTAGCAGCATGACCTTTAATTTGCATTTTGATGAAATTTTCATGTTGGCAGATTTGCCCTCATGACATTGCCTAAAAAAGCACTATGGGGAAGGCAAGAGCCTTTGCCAGAAGCCTGAAGCCCAAGGGAAACAGAAGCAGGCCATCTCTGGTAAAGCATTATAGTCTTTTGATCATGTTTTCCAGGCTGTGAGGTACTGGATCCCCTTGGAATGACACCAGAAACTAAGCTAGTTGTTAAAGTCAGTAATTTTCTGTTTGTATTGAGGCATCATTCTGGGTGACGGTAGAATGCTGCTTAAGACTAGGGACATACCTGCTTGGGGCACATATTCAGCAAGCTTGATCATGTCTCTCTTCATATAGTCCAGGGAGGTACGTCTCTAGTTATTCAAGCCAACATGGACTATGACAGTGTCATAACAGTACCTGTTGTTGAGAGACTTGAGTGCATGTGTGATATGGTGGATTTTGGCACCTGACAAACAACTAACTGTGACTTTCTCCTTATCCAGCCTGGTGAGGGGCACATCTGTGTCTCACAATGGAGTCTCCTGTGACTAACATATTGGGTTTACAATTAGGGCATAGTGGCTGTGAGACACAGGTGTGTGGACTGTGTGTGGTGTGGTGGGTTGTGAAGTTTGTGTATGTGTTTTGCCTCGGAGGTCTCTTTTGTTTGGGTATGTTTTTGTTGAGAACCTCCACATACGTGGGTTTGTGTTGTGTAGGTGTGGGTGGTGTTTGGGTTGACAACCTTCAGTGCCAGATATATTGGCTTGTGAGGGAGAGAGCATAGACTCCAGGTTCTTAATGTAATTACATCGCTCACAAATTGTGTTCCTAGGTGGTAGTAGTACAGGGTTGTCCGTGTGCACGAGGCAGTTGCTACACTGTCTCAGGATGCCCATATCAACTAGACTGGCAGGAGAAACCGTAGGAAATTGTCCATCCATATTTGTCGGAATCTGAGGGAGACAGGTCAGAGAGAGCTAAGGGGGTAAAGGGTGGAAGGTCTAAGATGAGTACTACTAGGTGATCACATTAGTGCTACTAAGGGAAAATTTATAGCTGGAATACCTTGCAATGGGTTAAAAACTGTGCAGCTGCAGTGTGCAATGTGCAAACAAGCCCAAACCAGCTGAACCGCGGGATTTAAATACCACAAAAAAATAGAAGATGCTAGTAACACAGAAATATAGCCAATCCTGCTAGCCCCTGCTCTCTTTACCAATAAGCTTGTGTCACAAGATAGCTGCCAGAAACAGAAATGAAATGCAGTAAAATACAGTTAAACAGTAATGAATTGCAGTAAATAGCAATGAAATACATTTAAACAGTAAATTGCTTTAACAGTACAAATGTGATAAATTAGTTATAAGGCACAGATAAAAATGACAGGCAAGTGCAAATGCAATAAAATAAGTGAAAATAAATGAAAAAGCACTTAGATTGGACTTGGATCCTCAGGAATTTTGTAAAACGTCCCAGAGATTATGCACCTCAGCAGAGCCTGGTTCAAACAAGCCCAAACCATCTCAAACATGTGATGTAAATATCACAAAAATAGTAGATTATAGTAACACAGAAATCTAGCCAATCCTGCTAGCCCCTGCTTTCTTTACCAGTCAGCCTATGCCAGGTAAGGTCCAGGCAGTCCTGCTGCTCTCACTAGCACAGAAGATAGGCCCCTACCAACGTAAGATCGCTGCCAGAAACACAGAAAAAAAAAACAGCTCTGGATGCAGAAAACCTGTATCCAGACTATGCTACTCAATTTAAGGGTTAAGAACACAGTAAAACTCACAGAAAAGCACAGACTAATCACCTACAGACAACAGAACTCATAGTATTAAAAATACAGTTAAACAGTAATGAAATGAAGTAAAACACAGTTAACCAATAATGAAATGCAGTAAATAGCAGTGAAATACAATTAAACGGTAATGAAATGCCGTTAATAAGTAAATTGCTTTAAAACAGTGCAAATGTAATAAATTAGCTATAAGGTACAGATAACAATGATAGGCAAGTGCAAATGCAATAAAATAAGTGAACACAAATGAAAAAGCCCTTAGACTGGTCTTGGAGCCTTAGGATTTTTGTAAAACATCCCAGAAATGATGCACTTCAGCAGAGCCTGGTTCAAACAAACCCAAACCAGCTCAAGCGCGGGGTTTAAATACCACAAAAAATAGAAGATTCTAGTATCTAACTTTTGTTTGGCTGAGATTTTTGTTTGCTCTGGCCCTTGAAGGAAGGTCCCTTGTTTGGGGAGAACCTGGGTAGATAAAACATACTAGTACCCTTTGCATTAATGTACCTCTATCATCCCACTGTCTGGGTTCTCTGTTACCCAGATTTGCGAACACTAGTTTGGAACTTAGACTTTCAAAATTTTAGCTTTTAAATAATCAGAGAAATTCTGATTATGTAACCACGCATATTGTCTTAATACAACAGAAGCAGCAGTAGCATTTCTTGAGATTGTATCTGCACATTCAAGCATACCTTTCAGAGCATATTTCAAAACCTGAGTCAAATTAGAAACAATTTCATTAATCTAAGACTTTTTTTGTTCTGCAAGCAAGGATAGAGAAAAATCATCCAACACACACTGTAAAAAAAATTCCAGATATAGTCTTGATAATGTAACATTCTAAAGGTTAAATAACTAGAAGGAGACATCCTTTTACCCTGAAGCTCTAAACATTTTCCTTCTTTATTGGTGGTGTTGCATTACATGAAGCTAAGAACTTTTCATTTAAGAAGGCACCTGGTGAGACCATAGTTGGGTCAGCAGCTGAATGAGAAAACAGATCTATCCTATCCAAGGAGACCCTATATTTTCTCTAAGGCTTTTAGGGACTGCTGGAATACACATTAGTACCCCGCAGGCAACTTTATTAATATCTCTGTAAGGAGGGGGATAGCCACAGAATTGTCCTCTATACCCTGCCTAGCTCTGGGGTAGCTCCTGACTGCTCCCAAGCAAAAACAGTTCTAAATCTAACAACCATCTGAGGAAAAGTGAACACTTGTTTGGAGTTCAGCTCGGGTTCACATTCCTAAGAAATCACAGTTGAGTAGGTTAAACTTATTATGACAGTAAATGTTCAAATAATCACTGCTGTAGTAGACTTCGCTATATGATTTATATCCTGCCAAGGATATAAGAGCCAGCTAGCTTACAAAGCTTCAGAGCATGCCCAAACTGTCAAGCAGTTTGAGTTGAACTGACTAAAAGATAAGTTTGGAGGTGAACCCCTTCAGAGCTTTCCTGCCAGCAGAAAGAGGGAGGCTGAGCCCTGAAAGGACTATGCTAGGAAAAACAAAACATAAATCCACACCCTGGCATGAAAAAAATGCACCAAATACAAGGAGAATGGAGGGAGGAAGTAGCTACTGTAACAGTGATCATTCTAACATCTACTGTTAGGGTAAGTTCAACTTACACAAATATACTATGTTCATCATATTGAACACTGATGATGTAGTCTTGGCTATATGAGTGGATTGACACAGCTAACAACATTTGGGAGGTGGAAGGAGAATTGTTCAGTAACTCCTGCAGATTGCAGAATTATTCTAACAGAGTCTGAACTGTACCTAGAGAAGGAATCAATCTTAAAATGATGTATAAAAGCATGTACAGAGGACCGAGAAGCAGCTTCTAGAATATTTCTAGAATCCAACCCTTTCCAAAAAGCCACAGATGAAGCCAAGGCACTGACAGAGAGGGCCCTTGACCCTGCCTGGAATAGAGTTGTTGCACTGAGTATAACAAATGATAACAGCCTTAGACAACCATTTGGAAATAGTCTGTTTTGAAACTGTTGTCTCTTCTTACCTTCACAAGAAATAAAAAATTGAATCAAAGATCTGAGAAATTTAGTTTTGTAACGATAGAATCTGAGTTATCTATGGGCATCTGAGGTATGGTGTATCCTTTCTCCCGCATTTTCAGACTCGGTAAAGAAAATGGGGAGATGGCTAGTGTGACTTAAAGTAAACTTGGAAAATGAGGTGGGTTTGACTCACCATAAGAGTCTGCAACTCAGATACCCTTCTTGCAGAGGTCAGAACCATCAGTAAAATGGATTTCCAGTGAAGAAATTGAGCAAGTGTTAGCTTATTTAACACAAAATTAAGATCCCAAGGAGAAGCCAACAGTTTACTTGCTGGCTTCTTATGCAAAACTCCTTTCAAGAACATTTTGATATGAGGCTGCCTTGGATGAGAAGGATCAATTGGCAGACATGCTGAAATGGCTGATAAATAAACTTTGACAGAGGAACAAAAAGGGCCATACAATATTAACTCACACAAATATTGTAAAACTAGATAAAAATGAGCTCTGAATGGGTGCTGGTTATGTTGCTGGCACTAAGAAGAAAACCTTTTCTATCTGCTAATACATGATTTTCTAGTAGCAGGCTTCTTGCCTCCACTAGTACCTGTGCACTTCCTCAGTAAACATGTGCCTAAAATGAATTAATATCTTATTATCCTGGCAGTCAGTTGGAAGTGGTTGATGTCTGAGTGTATCAAATACCCCTGTGCTTGTCTGAGGAAGCTTGTGGTAATAGCCCCTGGCCATTTCCAAAGAAGGGCAAACCACAGTTGCCTAGACCAGAAGGCAGGCACTAGCATGATCTTGGAGAAATCTCTCTGAATCTTCAGAAGTACCCTGGATATTAGTGGAAAGGGTAGAAAAGCATACATGAACACTCCTGTCCACAAGAAAAGGCATCTGTCTTCCAGGCCTTCTTGCATAGAGTTCTGGAACAGTTTATTCAAACAGGAGTGAAAAAGGTCTACCCGAGGAACTCCCCACAGATGTAGCAAATGTTGGAAGATCCCCTCCACTCTAGTTTCCATTTGTGAGGGTCTGCTTGTCTGCCATACAATTTTGCTCTGACAGAATGTAGGATACCTGTAGTGCGGCACTGTGCTGTGACACTATATCCCAAGCTAACATGGCTAGTCTGCAAAGGGAGAGACTATGACATTGTCTGAAACCACTTTGAAGAGGTCCTGGGGGCCAAAGATGGTTCGGAGTTGAGTGCCTTGATCACAGCATGCATCTTCTAGATATGTGTCCTTTGTGTCCAACACCCCTGCACTTTTATTCCTCCTGAAACTGCTCCTCAAGCAAGATCTACAGCATCTGTGGTGACTGACTACTTTGGGGCAGGAAGGGAGAAGGGGAGACCTGGATTTAAGGATATTTCTTGTCTCCACCAAAAAAAATATCTTCTGACAAACTCCAGGACTGGGATTTGAAAATATAAATGGTGTTGATGCTGGGACCAAAGAGATGTCATATACCAAAGTAGCTTTCTCATGTGGAGTCTTGCTATGGGTATTTCAACTTGAAAATCTCAGATGCCATGGGACCCCAAATCCTGAGCATTTCCATCACAGTGACTAAAGTCTGAGGGGAAAACCTTAGACACAGATCTAAATAAGAATCTATTTTTTTCGGCTCTTTAAACTTAGATGTCTCTCTGACATCTCAGGAACACAATCCAAGAAATATTTTAGACTGTTCTCTTGCAATCTCAGCTTGTGTAAGAGATCTCTGACCCAAGAGAAAGATTCCTGACACTTAGAAAAAAGACTTCTGCAAAAATAAACAAGTTGTCTACATATGGAAAAATGTGGATATCCTGTAGCCTGCAGTAAGCAAAACTGGAGCCAGAAACTTTAACACTATTGGTGCAGTGAGGAGCCCATAGATTAAGGCATGTGTCTGATAATGTGATTCAGACATAGAAAACTGTAAGAAATGTCAGAAGTCTGGATGAAAAAGGATTTGATGATAAGCATCTTATAAGTCTAGTCTTACCAGGAAGCTTGACACAGGAAGAAGAGGTAACAGGTTGTGAAGTGATACGATTTTGAATTAGGGCACTATCACAAACAGATTTAGGAAAGAAAGATCCAGAATGGGTTTCCAAGCTTTTTCTTTCTCTGGCACTAGGAACATCTTTTCATAAAAAAAACTCCTCACTTGGGAAGGAGGAACTGGTTCTATCAATCTTTAGGACATCATGTGATGAAGAACATGTGGAAGCAAAAGAGTCAGACCTGCAGGATGAGGAATGACTCCCTGGAAAGGAGGAATTTCCTCCCACTGCTATCTGTAACCTTGATGAGTAATATTCAGAACTCATTTGTCTGAAGCAATCTGGTGGCAAGGAGAAAATGGAAATTATGAATTTCTGGAAGAAAAAGGTTGGGAGTAGGCCAAAGTTTTCTGAATAGTCATGCTGGCATATTGGACTGCCTTTGGCTTTGCGAGGTTGGAGACTTTTTCTGGAACTCCCTTGCCATTCCTTCCTAAATGTACATTTACTTGAATTCTGTTGAGACTGTTAATTTTGTTTTCTGCCAGAAATGGAATAGGAGAAAGAAAATCCCTTGGACTATTTGGAAACGGAGGGCTGAAAAATCATAGAGATTCCTTGGATCAGCTTGCCCCTTTCATCACACTTTTTGATCATCTCTTTAGCAGAGGGGCCAAACACTAAATCTCTATCCAAGGGAGAATTTAAAATCTCATTTGTAATATCATCTGGAAAGTTCTGAGAATGCAGCTATGCAAACTCAAAACAGTACCAGTGGCTACAGCCCTGGAAGAAGTATCAACAGAGTCATACACACACTGCAGACAAGACCAGTGCAAAAGAAGAAACTAAGTTATTTAAAACAGATTTCGCCTTACAAGATGAAACTGCAGATAAAACATTCCTCATACTTTAACAATTTGTCAGAATAACGTTTAACATATGAGCCTGACAATTCAAAATTCTGAAAACCAAAGTTTCAAAAGTATGCACCTTTTTCCCATACTTATCAATAATGTTCCTATCCATGTCAGAAAGAGTAGAATTGGAATGAAGTGCTTAGCAGTAGGATCAACTAAGGCTATAGCTGCTAAATCAGATTTTTAAACAGTGTACAAAAGTGTAAGATTGTGGACTCATACATCCTATCTGCCTTTTTAGGGCAGACTAACAGGAAAACTGCAGGCAGTAATACGCTATAGCTGCTAAATCAGGTTTTTAAACAGTGTACAAAAATGTAAGATTGTGGATTCTCATACATCCTATCTGCCTTTTCAGGGCGGACTACAGGGAAACTGCAGGCAGTAACACGCAAATCCTCTAAAGCTGACAAAACAGGAGTTTGGGGAAATTCTTCTGTAACAACTCAGTATTTTCTGAGGGACTGACAAACCTCAGCATTCTATCACTGAAAACACTGGCACATTCTAGTAATAGTCTCAGAATAAAAGAAACCCCCACAGGGAGAATCAGAAACTGAGCTCCCTACTGAGTCTGAATCAGAAATCTGAGGAAAAACAAAACCCTGAATCTGTCCCTACATCTTCCTGTTCAGATTCAGAATCTTGAATCTCTTGGGGAAAAGAGGAATCCATCTTTCTTTTACCAGAAACTACTTTACAAGAAGTAGCAGTAGCCTGAATTAAACCCTGAACCAAACCCAGTAAACTACTCCAGTCTATAAATTTGAGGAGAAGTAGATATGTGCTTGGTTTTCTGTTTCTTTTTGACTGGAAAAATGGAGCCTACCATGTTAATGGCAGCAGCTGCTTCCACAGGGATGGGCACAGCATTCTGGCACAGGAGGGAAACCTTCTTTATTCCCTCTATCAGGACCAACAGGTTTGGCTCTCACTTGCCCGAGGGGACTCCAAAAGTAGAAGAGGATGTGGCTAATCCCACTCCACTGTGGCTGTAAGAGCTATACCAGAGGGATTATGGTTAAGACATGAGTGGTGTTAAGATATGAGTGGTCTAAGGTACAACAGATGGCCACAGCAGAGTCACCCACCTGTTGCTGAGACGAACTGCCAGCCTGATGTGGTGCCAAAGGCTGTTTGCTTAACTTTTATTGTGGCCAAAAGAAGGATGTGACTGTGTGACTCGTAGTTTTTTCCATGGTCAACCCAAAAATGGTGCCTCTTTCCCAGAGTAGACAAGCAGCAAATGTCAATAAAACTGCCAGTCCACAAAACTTTTTTTCTGTGTTAAAAAAAAAAACAGAAACGTAAAAAGCACTTTCAAATGCCATTCCAGCCCCACCAATGAAAAATAAACACAATTTCTCCACAGAAAATAACTGACAGAAAAAAAGAGTGCTCCATTTAAAAGTACATTAATATCCTGAAACAGTCCATTAAAACACCACACTCCTAGCTTAGCTTTGAAATAACTTTCCTATAGAGGAAAGTAATAAAACATCAATAAATTTAAGAAACTTGAAATTTTTTCCCCCCAAAGGGAACATATCTGCTAAACAAAGGAAAGCGCAAACTGACTGTCAAGCCTCAAAAGCCACAGAGGAACATACACTTCGGTGGCATTAAAGCTCTGAAGGGCTTTGCACACAAACTTGTCTTTTAGTCTACTCAGCTCAAGCTGCTTGACAGTTTGGACCCATAAAAGGTGCCCTGACACTTTGAAAGCTGGCTGGCAATTATATACTTGACAGGATATAAACCATATAGCTAAGGCTACTGCGACAGTGATCAATATGATGAACATTCAGAGTGACTGGATTTGGAGTCAACTAGAAAATCACCATTGCCCTCATCATCAGACTCCTTACCCTTCTCTGAAACAAAAGAACGATCTCTAGCCAAACTAACACTAGAGCCATGTATGGGAACACAACCACCAGAATTAGCTGCCTGCAGAACACTCAGCCAAGGAAACCATATTGGCCTTATAAGCAGCTATAATGTGATTATCATCTGTATGATTAGGCTTCTGATTCTTTTCCTTGTGAACTTCACTACTAGATAAGATATCAAGGTACATAGTATTGTGTCCAGCAAGGAGTCTCTTATCCTGGAATACTCCTGTACCTGAAGGGTTTGGTTCTCCCATACTTGTGCTTTCACCCCTTTCCTTTGTGGCCAGCAAATACACTAGAGGAAGGTGGGACAAAAGGTAAGTGGTCTGTGGGCCAAGTAGTGGCCTAGACACAATCACTAACCATAGGCTGAGGCACAGTTTTATTTTTTTTTCTTTTGGTGCAACTAGTTTTGATGGTGAGGTAGCAGAGTTAGGATCCATCAAGTCATGGGAGAGAATACTAGACAGAATAATACACTGACAGTACTGGAAAGTGTATCACAATAAGCACTTAAAGTTTCTAGTCATAAATATGTCCTTTATAACTGAACTCTGTCAAACTGTACTGTTATCACAAAAAACAGTTTGAAATGCGTTCAGAATTCTTTTACAAGTGACAGAAGTTAAATAATTTGTAGTACATAAAGTCCAAACAACAAAGCAATCACTGTGCCAAACCAGTGTTAAAAACTAGCTTCACACACTTTAACCACATTAAACTGCCATAAAATAATGTCTAATAACAATTTAAACTATATTTTCTAGACAGAGAGAGTAAAATCCCCACAGTGCATTCAAATAACTTAATTTCTGGTAAAATTGTGGTCCAATGTTAAAACAGAGGAAAGTACTGTATATAGTTAGCAATGTATAAATGATTAAAAAAAAAAGAAGTTATGTCTTACCATAATGTTTCATCTGTGTTGTTCATCTTCATTCATTACAGATGGGAAATTGGTTCCATCCTCGGAACCGAGCCGGCCTTTTATCAAGCTCAAGCCAGCCCTAAACTCTCGAGCTAAGGTTTTACCCAGTGCCCTCCTCCCTGTTACCTCAGATCGAGTTTGCCAGTTAAAGGAAAGCAGAGGCAATCTCTGGTCAGAATTAACCTATTCAGAGGATATAGGAGTCCATGGAACAATGAAGATGAACAACATAGATGGAATGTTATGGTAAGACATAACTTCTTTTTCTGATGTTGTCAATCTTCATTCATTCACTACTGATGGGACAGAGTCCCCAACTACCTTTGTTCCTGGGAGGCCCTTATGGAAGGATGTTCCTGAGCACCATTGAACCAAAAGATGCCCTACGTCTGGAGGCCAAATCCAATTTGTAATGAGTGATGAAAGTATGAGGGTTGGACCAAGTTGCGGCTGCACAAATGTCATTCATCGAAGCGTTAGCATGAAAAGTTGCAGAAGTGGCCACTGATCTGGTAGAGTGGGCTCTGACTGTATGTGGCAGTGAGAGGTTATTTTTGTCATAGATGAACGTGATGCAATTCCTCATCCATTTTGCCAGTGTTAAGTTTGAAAGAGAGCACTCCCTTCTGTGTCCTGAAAAGGCCAAAAATAATTGATGTGATTTCTGGATAGATTTTGTTCTGTCAAGATAGAAATGTATTTGTCTATGTACATCTAGAGTATGAAGACAATACTCCCTCTATTAGAGTGGTCAGGAAAAAACACTGGAAGATCAATTGTCTGGTTAATGGAGAGATCTGAGATGACTTTTGGCAAGAAGGACGGGTTTGTTCAGAGTGATACTCTGTCCTTGTGAAAAATAAGACCGGGACGTTTGATGCATAAGGCTTGAAGTTCTGATACATGCCTGGCTGATGCAATGGCTGATGCAATGGCTATCAAGAAAAGGGACTTCCATGAAAGAGATTTCAGATCACAATCAGATGCTGGCTCAAAGGGGGGTCCAATTAGACTTTGTAGGACTAATGAGAGGTCCCAGGGCTCTATTGGTTCTCTGAAGGGAGGCCTAATATGGAATAAGCCCCTCAATAAAATTTTGCAAAGTCTGTGAGACGTAAGGGAAGAGTTTTGAAGTCCATTATGATAATTAGAAATGGCCGCCAAATGAACTCGAAACCTGACTACCTCCAGCTGGGAGAGTAGTCCTCAAGGGGTGGGTATCCCTCTGGCCATCAGCAGCTGATCAACAAGGCACACTACATCCAGTTCTGAAAGGCTTCTAGTTGACCACATGGAAAATCCTGATGGGGATTCAGGCCTCTCTAAGAAAGGGCTGTACTGTTGTCTCAGAAAAGGGTCTATGGATGGATAGTATTTTATCCTGGCTGCCTGTGCAGAAAAATCCTCTTTCGACTCAGTTGGAACCATTAACGGCTTCAAAGGTAGGGATGGCGCCGAGAGCAACTGTGCCGAAAAACCATGCACTGATGCTGTCGGTGTCGATGTCTGAATGGAGGCCTGTAAAATTGTTGCTGGAGAGGACATTATTGGTGTTGAGGTAGAGATAGGGGACATAGCCAAAGACGGTGCTGAGGCCAGAGGCGTAGTCAATGCAACCGTCAAAGTCAGATGCGATCATTTTTGAAGTCTAGCCCTAGGTTTCTTGGGGTCACCAGAGGGTGATGATGGAACCGAATGTAGATGAGGTCTCTTCTTATGTTGTTTGCTAGGAGGGGTGAACCCTCCATCCCAGAGATAGCCTCAGAAAATGGTGTTTTTAGGAGGCCCTTTAGAATAAGTTTATTCTTTCGCTAATTCAAAGTCCTGGAGGAGAAATCTTTACAGATACCACAGGGTGGTGAAAGAGAGAGATGAGGGACACCCAAGCAGTATACAAAGAGACCATAGGTGTCCGAGTGTAGAAGTTTTCGGCCACACTCATTACACTGCTGTGGAACCAGTGGTTCCTTTCTTTTTGGCCATAGCTAGCAAAGAACACCACCTAGACACACACACTAAAGACAAGAGGCAATATATATATATATATATATATATATATATATATATACCCAAAATACACTACAGCAAAAAGATTTGGGGTTTTTTTTTGTTTTTTTTTAGAAAAGGATAAAGGAGAGGTAAAGGGATTACCAACGATGGTAAAGAAGAGCTACCTTAATGGTAGGAAGGAAGATTACCAATGATGGTAGAAGGATTACCACAAGGTAAGAAAGGTCTTAAAGTAGAGAAGGCAGTGGGTAGTGCGATACAACGAAGGTGAAAGAAAGGTAGGAAATTTCGATAACTAACTGGTATAAGATAAATTGAAAAACACTTAGCTTGCGAGGGCTGGCTTGGCATGGCTGAACTGCAACGTGGCAAATGAGATCTGAGGTAACAGGAAGGAGGGCATTGTGGGTAAAACCTTAGCTCGAGAGTTTAGGGCTGGCACAAGCTTGATAAAGGCCGGCTCGGTTCCAAGGACAGAACCGATTTCCCATCGGTAATGAATGAATGAAGATTAACAACATCAGAGCTAAAGTTCTGCAATACTTTCCTGTCAAAAGAGCAATATTAAGCAGAACAACAAGGTAGTAGAGAAAAGCTGGCTATATTTGCAGATGATATTATTTTATAACTGATAAAACCAGAAAAGGACATTTCAGTGTTGTGGAACATTTTGAGGCAGTTTCAAATCTTTTTGGGAAACAAAATAATGAAACTAAAACAAAGGCAATAGCTGTCAATTTTATACCCGTACACAAATTGGTTCATCAATATCCATATTTAAGGGGACATGATAAAATGAAGAACTTCGTAGTATGAATCAAAAGGATTCTGGTGAGGCAGCTAAGGATATATAGGAAGACACTAAACAAAAGATAATAAAAAAACTGAGAAATTGGAAGCTCTGTTATATGAATATGAATAGCAAGACACAAGCAGTGAACATATTTTAAGTCCCTTTAGTTTTATACACAGGTCATGCATATTTTATCAACCAGAGGAAAAGATGTGGATAACAATTAATAAACAGCTGAAGAATTTTATCTGGGAGGGGAAGAAGTCAAGTGAGATAAGCTAATTCTTCCACTAGAACAAGGCAGTTTGGGATCACCCAATTTGAAGGGATATTTCAGAGCTACACAGTTAAGGCTCTTATAGTATCACAAGCAGAAACTTATACTTCAATGTGGAAAGGATGATGATGAAATGGGGGAAACATAAGAATCAAAGAGAGACTGGGATTTTGGATACAGATCCTTAAAAAGAATAACAATAGTCATACACACTATTATATTCATAAGTAGCAGAAAGTATTCTAAGAACTAAGCCAACATGGAATGAAGAAAAGAGATTCTGCAGATAGGAATGACTGCAATTAGGGATACAGACAATATGCAACAGGGGGCTGGAATTTATGGGAGAAAACCTGGGAAAATAACCATTGTATTGGGAAAAAATAATTAGAGAGGGAAAGGTAACATAATAGGAAGAGGCCAATAATGTATTTGGACTGCAAGCTACAGATTGCCTTCCCTATCAAGGACTGGTATCAGAGTACAGACAAAGACAAAGAGAAATTGGGATTCTAAGCAAAAGACTATCACTGGTAGAGTTTTTAGTAGAATCTAGAACAGAAGCTGCTGTTTAAAAAATGAAAAATTAGTAGATCATATAAAAAAATTGCATGATAACTGTAAGAATCAATCAGAGGAGGTTAGAAAGGATTGGGAAGAGAGACTGGATAAGCAATTCACAAAGAAAGAATAGGGATATATGTATGTCTCCCAAATATACAACAAATTCTAGAAGATTTGGGATCTTTGCTTGGAAATGTTTACCCAGGTATTTTTATACCCCAAGTAGACTCCAAAGAATTTTTCCTCAGGTAATCAGCAAATGTTGGAGGTGTGATGGGGGAAGAAAGAGCTAACAGGGAACATATTTTCTGGTAGTGTAATGAGTTGGCATATTTTAAATATTCCCTGCAGAGTACTATGTCAGAGATACTGGGTGAGCAAATTGGTGTAACTAAGGAAATGAGTTTTTGAAATATGATACAGAATCAGAATTGCCTAGACATAGTAAGACATTGCTTAGTCTGATTATGGTGACTGCCAAAAAAACAATTGTTAGAAAATGGAAATCAAAGTCTAAATCAATTGTAGTACAAGCAGAGAATACAGTAGCAGAGGTAAAACAATTAGAATTAGGATCTTTAGAAAAGGGTAGGAGCAGCTTACATAGAAAAAATAGGAATTGTGGGAACAATACATGCAGAGAAGGAATAAGGTTTAAAAGAAGGTAGAATTTGAATGAGCTAAATGACTGGATAGATTATAAGTGATGTATAATGTTTGCAACTAAAATTGTCAATATGGTTTGTGATGTATAATGTTTGCAACTAAAATTATGCCAATGTGGTTTGTTTTCATTTATATAAATATATGATTGTCTAATGTCATATGTGATACTTTAATAAACATGTTTCTTGTTTAAAAAAAAAAAGAATGTTTCACAAAGAATAAATAAGTAAAGCAAAGCAGGGTAACAACAGCAAAACAGGCACTATAAATGTACAGTTCTGACTACACAAGACAACCTATAGTGTCTAAAAGCAAACATAGCCACTGCACATATGAAAGAAATACTGAAAGTTTCCTCAGAAACAGTAAAACCAAGCATTTACCAAAGACAGAAGCAAAATTAACACTGCTGCAAGCAGAAATTCCCCAAGCAATTACTGTAAACTCTGACATAAAAATATTAAAATATTTTTAAATAAAAATAGAAAGAGAATAACAAATCTAATAAAATGAGAGGAAGGAGGTCTCCAAATGGGGCTTACAAATCAGCACTGGATCCTCTGAAGAGTCAAAGGACTTTCTTCTATGTATGACAGAAAAAGACTGAACACTCACTTCCTATGACAGCTGAATGATTCCCTCTCAGGATATGCTCAGCCAATCAGTTGTCACAGGAAGAAAGAGGGAGGTGAATCCAAGCTTTTGAAAGCTGGACAGTACTGGGTTACCTTGACAGCTACTCCAAAATGCCACTGAGGCAGTGGGAATGATGAACATCATGTTTTTCCTGAAATTTTACTTAATGCAAACTGAAGGAACATGACACCACATTCTCAGTTTACTGCAGCTTTTTCTTACCTGTACCTTACAATTTCAACATACTTTAGTGATGTATTTCAAGTGTCCTACATATTTAAGAGTTTAACCATAGCCTCAGTTTTAATAGTAACTTTTTATTTTACTGCAGGCTAAGCTGAGAGCTTGTAATCTTTATGGCACTGCTCCAGTATGGGTGTTCTGGTAACTTATCTTTTATTTTAGTTTTGATATAAGTATTACATTTAATGTTGTAAATCTTTGTTTATTCATTACAGATAGGACCTCTGCTCCATCCTCGGAACTGATATGGCCATTTCCCAGCTCGCGCAAGCCAAAAACTCTCCGCTAAGAACCTACCCACAATGCCCCTCTCCTAGTTACTCCAGATCTCGTTTGCCACGTCCTTAGTCAGATGTGTTAGCCATCTCTCTCAAAGATAAGTAGACAATTGTTAATTTTATGACAGTTTTTCTTCAAAATTACTAAATTTTTAGTCAAGTTAGTCGTTTCTCACTGTCACCTATAACCTAAGCCTATTTCCCACCCTTTTCCTTGGTAATTTAATGTTTTACCATTTTTGGTACTGTCCATCTTTCCTGTCTTTGACAGGCCTTCCCTTTTTACTAGTGGTATTCTTTAAAATAACATCAGTGGTATTTTCTCCCTTATTTTTTCTGTAGGATAGCAATGTTACCTTACTATGTCGGACAAAGCTAAGTTGGGATTTAAACAGTGTGACAAGTGTGGACGTAAGATGCCTAACTCAGATACACAAGTCTGTTGTGTCTACTGTTTGGGCATGGATCATATTAAAGCTGACTGTGACATTTGTGCTAGTTTTAGTAATTGGACATTAGCAGAACATACAAATAAACTTATTTTAAAAGGTTTACTCAAGACACCTTTCTCGGAGGCTCTATCTGGGTCGGAGGTCTCACCCCCTCGTAAGACCAAAAAAAATAAGGAAAAATGGAGTGCCTCTGTTCCTGCATCTCTGTTAGTTACAGAACCGAGTTGGCTCTGTGTTCCGCCGGCACCCTTGGCGCAGACCTCTTCGGCACCAGGCTCTGTGTCCTCTCCCTCAGTGCCAACCATGATATTCACTCCTACTTTGGTTGCAACCATGGCACCACTGACCGGTGCCATCCTTGGTTCCCACATCAGCTCCGATGACTGTACATGCCTTGGCACCATCCCCGACCATGGTGCCGACCGTTTCTTCGGCTCCATGGGCTTCGATAACTGTACATGTCTCGGCACCATCCCCAGCCAAGGTGCCGACAGTTTCTTTGGCTCCATCGGCTCCAAAACTCAAATACCTGCCAAGGACAAGATATCCTCCAACTTCCGGCCCTTTTTTGGGGCAGAGGTTTAGCCCCTTTCTAGAAAGACCTGATTCCCCTTCAGCAGCCTCCTTTAGATCCACTACAAGTTTTTCTGAACTAGACCTAGTGCCACCAAGAGGGAACTGGCAGAAGATAGTTCCACTGTCCATCCTCCAAACAGGGAGTTCCGGATCATGGACAGACTAGGGAAGCGGAACTATGCTTCAGCAACCTTCGCCATTCGGTCACTGAACTATCTGACACACTTTACTCAACTCCAAAGAGACCTAATTTCCAAAATGTCTTCCTCTTTGGTGGGGGTACTGCCTGATGAGGTGTGTGACACTGTCGCCTTGCAGCTAGCTACCCTTGAATCCATCTTGAACTCCTCAATGCATTTGATATCTCACACCACCAAGGGGGCAGCTCGAGCTGCCGCATTTGATGTTGTCATGAGATGTAATGCTTGGCTGCGGTTGTGTGATTTTGCAGACCCCTTTAAATCTTCCTTCATCAATGCACTGTCAACAAATCTGCACTTTTTGGACCCAAGGTACGAGACACACTTGCACGTAGTGAGAAAGACCTTGTCTGCTGTGGGCATACGCTTTTCCAACCCCCAGAGGTCCTACTCCAGGAACCAGAAGGGAAGAAAGATGTGGTTCAAGAAATCCCAAGGATCCTTTCATGACACTCGTGGTGAACAGTCCCCCTGGGGCAGAGGGGGCAACTCATATGGAAGACGCCCCTTTCAGGGTAGAGGGGGTCTGCGTAACCAGGGCATCAAAGATACTTTCTCTGGAAAACCCTACCAGCGCTTCTGAGCAGCGGCCCGATTGCTTTCCTCTGGAAGCAGTCGGGGGTCATTTTTCTCTGCATCTACCAGCCTGGCATCTTATTACTACCAATGTTTGGGTGCAGATAATAATATCCAGATGCTACCAAATACCATTTGTTTTAACTCCCTGACCCGTCAAATGAATCCCCAATGTACCACCCAATCAGAGGGAATTAGCAGTCTTAGAAATAGAAAAGCTGCTAAGAAAAAGAGTCATCCAACCAGTCCCACCAGACCAGACAGGATCTGGGTTTTACTCAAGGTTCTTTTTAGGGCCAAAAAAGACAGGACTGGAGACGAATCCTGGATCTCAGCCTACTGAACAAATTTATCCAACCTCAAAAATTCCAGATGGTCACAGTACAGTCCATTCTTCCCTTCCTAGGGAGGGACAATTGGATGTGCTCTATAGACCTTCAAGATGCGTACTACCACATAAAGATGGATCACCGCTCTCAGAGGTTTCTCCACTTCTGGCTGGGAGCCAATTACTACCGGTTCAAGGCACTGCCATTCAGTCTCTCAACAGCCCCCCCGAGTGTTCACCAAATGTATGGCACTTGTGGTAGCTCATCTTCGACTACCAGGATTCCAGGTGTTTCCCTATGTAGACGACTGGCTCCTTACCACTCCGACCAGGAATCTCCTAGTCCGTAGCCTCTCTTACACTCAAAGTCTCACTCTCCACTTGGGGATTACAATCAACAAAGATAAATCTCAGATGTCCCCAATGAAGACACTGGAATTTATTGGAGCAGTCTTCGACACAACATCCTGTCAAGCTTCTCTCCCCCCTCACAGGCTTTAGAAAATAAGACACCAAATCCAAGACCTTCTTCCTCACACATATGTACCAGCACATCTTGTACTGCAACTCTTGGGCTCCATGGCAGCTGCCATTACGTTGGTACCACTGGCGAGACTGCACATGAGAATCCTGCAGTGGCTCCTTTCCGCACAATGGTTATTGTTAACCCACCAACTCAACCACATGATACGCCTTACAAACCATTGCAAGGAAGAAATGCTATGGTGGATGAAGTCACAAACGAATCTTTGGTGTCGACCATTCTGTCTTCCCCAACCCATGGCCACTGTGACCATGTACACTTCACTGTTAGGGTGGGGGGGGGGGGCATTTTCAGGGAAAGACTGTCCAAGGCACCTGGACCCCCATCGAAGCCAACTTGCACATAAATGTCCTGGAACTGAGGGCAGTTCTCTTAGTGTTGCAAGCGTTCCATGCATCCCTACCCTCGGGGACCACTGCAATTCAGTCAGACAACATGTCAGTCATCTGGTATATAACAAGCAAGGTGGAACCAGAGCTTACCTGCTGTATTGGGAAGCCATGAGGATTTGGCACTGGATGATAGCTTCCATTTGCTTTCTTATAGCAATGCACATTCCCGGGAGTTCCAACCTTTATTGTGGAAAATCTGAGCAGGAACATCGTGATGCCTCACGAGTGGTCCCTCAACCCTATAATAGCAGACCGGATCTTCTAACATTGGGGCAGGCCTTGCCATGACCTATTTGCTTCCCCTCTAAACTACAAATGCAGAAGCTATTTTACCTTGATCCCCCCTCAGGGGAACCACCGAGGGATGCTCTAACTCATGATTGGCCCCCCAGATCTTCTGTATGCTTTTCCCCATTTCCCCTCATTCCAAAATTTCTCCAGAAAGCTCAGAGGTTGAAAAGTAAAGTGATCCTCATTGCTCCCTACTGGCCACATCAAGTCTGGTTCCTGTTTCTATAGCCTCATCTGATTCACAGCCCGTGGATCCTGGATCATTCACAGGACTTGTTATCTCATCCTCTGGGACTGATTCATCCGAACCTGCAGAGTCACAAGCTCACAGCTTGGTTCCTCCACTTCCAGTGATTGCTAGGCTGCCTGACATCCCATCTCCTGTTCGTGAAATTCTTCTGGCCTCACACAAACCTTCCACTAGAAAGGTTTATTCTAGTAAATGGACTAGGTTCTCTATTTGGGCCAAAGATCAACTTAGACCCTTTCTCTATGCCTATTCAAAAGATCCTACAATACCTGACTACTGTTTTGCATGCAGGATTCTCAGCTTCAACAATCACTGTACATTTAGTAGCTATTGCCAGTTTTCATAATGGTCTTGATAATTCTTCAAATATGTCACACCGCTTATGCAAGACCTTTTTGAAGGGAGTATTACATGTTAAACCTCCGGTCAAGCCTCCCTTAGAACCCTGGGACTTGACTCTGGTGCTTCAGTCTCTCACAGGTTCTCCCTTCGAGCCCTTTGATTCATGTGATTTGAAATTTTTGTCATGGAAAACAATAATTCTAGTAGCACTCACCTCAGCAAGAAGAGTATCTGAGCTGCAGGCCTTGTGTCAAGAGTCCTTACTTGATCTTCCACACGGATAGGGTATCCCTTCATACTGACCCTTCTTTCTTGCTCAAGGTCATTTCTGTTTTTTCCATTAACCAATCTATTGACCTACCAGTTTTCTTCCCAAGGCATTCTAATAGAGGGGAGTACTTTTTGCACACCCTTGATGTGCACCGGCAGCTTTGTTGATATTTGGACAGGATTAAATCTTTCAGGAAAACAGACCAATTGTTTGTGGCCTTTGCAGGACCCCAAGTGAGTAAACCTGTTTCCAAAGTGACTTTATGCTCTTGGCTTAGGAACGTCATTACCTTTATCTACCAACAGAATAAGATATCCTTACCTTACAGAATAAAGGTTCATTCTACCAGATCTATGGCTACTTCTGTAGCTTTTCATTCTAGAGCCTCTATGGATGATATATGCGCAGCCGCCACTTGGGCAAGACCTCATACTATTATATCTTATTACAAATTGGATTTGGCCTCCAGGGGATGAGCATCTTTTAGTTCTATGGTGCTCAGGAATATCCTTCCTTAGGGCCTCCTAAGACTCAAGTAGCTGGGGACTCGGTCCTATCTGGAATGAATAAACAAAGATTTACAACATCAGATAAAGAAATGATATCTTACCATAACGTTCCATCTGTGTTGTAGATCTTTGTTCATTCATTACTTCCCGCCCTCTTTCCCCCTGCCTGGACTCCTGGTGGACTTTAGGAACTCCTGGTTAGGGTATTTGCTCAGACAGAGCCTCCTACTATTTTTTTCTAATACTACATCCTTTATCTAGGGCGGGCAAACTCGATCTGGAGTAACTAGGAGAGGGGCATTGTGGGTAGGTTCTTAGCTGAGAGTTTTTGGCTTGCACGAGCTGGGAAACGGCTGTATCAGGATGGAACCAAGGTCCTATCTGTAATGAATGAACAAAGATCTACAACACAGATGGAATGTTATGGTAAGACATAACTTATTTTTAGAAATACTCCACTGTGCATTATAATCTCTGTCTCTGCTTTGCACTTTCATTTATCTAACATGTTTTTTACATTTATTTAGAAATAAGAAAATAGAGCAAGCCTAATTTAAGTGCACTGCTCATATTTTCTTTCTTCTTAACATACTTGTCTTGATTTTCCAGATAAGATGCTTCTTTCTGGCTTTATTACTTAAGGTGTTAACCCATACTTTATGAGGGTGAGAAATAATTATTTTTATGCATGAAGTTTAATGCAGATTTTGGATTGCTGTAATTGCTGTTAGCATATTTCAGCCTCAGTTTACTTTGTAGCTTTGGTTTTCGGATATATACATTCTGTTGGAAAATTACATTTTCTTTTTTAACAAGAAACATCTTTATTAAATTATCACTTATGACCCAGGCAATCATACAGTCATATAAATGAAAACAAACCATATTGACATAATCTTAGTTGCAAGCATTTTACATCAGAAACCATACTGACATAATTTTAGTTGTAAACATCATGCACCACTTATATACCCAGTTACTGTCAAACATTACATACCTCATTCAAATCCTGCCTTCTTTTAAACCTCATTCCTCCACTGTATGTATTGTTCCCACAATCCCCATTTTTTCCTAATTAATTTGCTCCTACCCTTTTCTAAAGATCCATATTCCAGCTGTTTTATCTCTGTTACTATCTTCACTACTTCTAGTACAGTTCATTTAAACTTTGGTTTCTATTTTCTGGTAATTGCTTTTTTGGCAGCCACCATAATTAGACTCAGCAAGGCCTTACTATGTCTAGGCAATTCCCATTCTGTATCTTAGCTTAAAAAAATAATCGCCCTAATCACACCAATTTGCTCACCCAGTATCTCTGACATAGTTGCCTGCAGTTAATCTTTGAAGTCTGCTAACTCATTACACTCCCAGAAAATAGGTTGACAGTTACCTCCTTCTTCCCTATCACACCTCCAACATTTTCTGTCTACCTGAGGAAAATTCTCTGAAGTCTACTTGGGGTATAAAAATATTTATGTAAACATTTCCAAACAAAAATCCTAAATCTTTTAGATTTTGTTTCATATTTGGGAGACAAACGTATATCCTCTCATTGTTTCTTTGTGAAATTGCTTATCCAGTCTTTCTTCCCAATCCTTTCTAACCTCCTCTGATTGATTCTTATTGCAATTATGCACTATTTTATATGCTCTACTAATTATTCCTTTCTTGACCGCTTCTTTTCTAGAGTCTACTAAAAAAACTCTACGACTGCTGGTCTTTCATTTATGACCCCCTATTTCTTTCACTTTGCCTATACTCTGATATCAATTCTTGATAAGGAAACCAATCTCTAGCCTGCAGTCCAAATAAATTCTTGGCATCTTCCCATTATGTTACCTTTCCCTCTCTAGTTAATTGCTCCAAATACCTAGGTTTCTTTCAAAGTTTTCTCCAATAAATTCCAGTCCCCTCTTGCCTGTTGTCTGTATCCATAATTGCAGTCATCCATACAGGCAAAATCCCCTTTCTCCATTCCCGTATTGGCTAGTTCTTAGAATACTTTCTGCTACTTTGTGAATATAATATAAATTATCAGAGAGGAATGGACCCACTTTAATATTCACCTCTGATTCCTCATATGTCCTCTTAATCAGCCTTATAATTTTATCAGGAAATGCAAATGCTTCCTTTGCCTTCTCATAAAGTCCCAGTTTACTCTGTCAAATGCTTTCTCTACATCAATATAATATAATAATCTGTACGATTACTGTTATTCCCCTTAAAGGTCTGCATCCAAAATCCCAGTATCTCCTTGTTTCTTGAGCTCCAGCCCCTCTCCCGTTTCATCATCATCTTCACTTTCCAGTTTGGGTTATGGGTTTCTTATGGGTTTCTGCTTGTGCTATGTATAGGAACCTTAACTGTATAGCTCTGAAATACTCCTTCAAATTGGGTAATCCCAAAGGGCCTTATTCTGTTGGAAGAATCATCTTATCCCACTTAACTCTTGCCTTCTTCCACTCCCAGATAAAATCCTTCAGCTGTATATTAATTGCTATCCATGACTTATCCTCTGGTTGATAAAAATGTGTCTGACCTGTATATAAGATTAGGGACTAAACACATTTTAACTGCTTGTATCTTACTATACATATAACAGAGCTTTCAGTTTCTCAGTTTTTGTATATCTTTTGTTTAGTTTCTTCCAACATATCCTTAGATGCCACACTGGAATATTTTTTAATCCATACTCTTAAATACTTCATTTTATCATGTCCCCATAAATATGGATATTGCGGAACCAATTTGTGTGTGGGTACATAATTTACCATTATTGCCTTTGTTTTTGCTTCATTAATGTTTTTATCCTGAAAACATCTGAAAGTGTCTCAAAATATTCCACAATACTGAAATGTCCTTTTCTGGTTTTTATCAGGTACAGACAGCTTTTCTGGTTTTATCAGGTATAGACAGCTTTTCTTTACTACCATACCTATTATATCCTTGAATTTCTAAGTCCTTATTTTCTTTGCCAGTGGTTCCAAATATAATGCAAATAACAAAAGGGAAAAAGGACACCCCTGCCTGGTTCCTCTGCTCAAGCAGAAATTACCAGAGAGGAACCCACCCACTTTAATATTCACCTCCAATCCCTCATATATCCTCCAAATCAGCCTTACAATTTTATCAGGGAATGAAAATGCTTCCTTTTCCTTCTCGTAAAGTCCCAGCTTACTCTGTCAGTTGCTTTCTTTACATCAATACCCACCAACAACAGTGGTATTTTCTTATATTCTGCTTCCCTCTGAATCATCAATGTTCTGTTAATGTTGTTGAATGTTTGCCTGCCCTTCACAAGAAAACATTGATCTATATCTATAAATTTTGGCATCATTTTTGTCATTCTTTTAGCCATTACATAAACAATTTATAATTATGGTTTAGTATTGAAATGGCCTTGTATGAAGCTGGATCTGATGGATCTTTATCCTCTTTAGGTATTACACCTTCTGCCGTCTTCTTCCAGGATGTCTGTACTTATCTTCCTCTTAAAATACTGTTAAACAAAACCTTCCAGATCTTTTATCAGTTTTGTACCTCCTAGCGTCCAAACTTCCACAGGAATATCCTCTATCCCTGGGGACTTTCCTGTATATTGGTTATACATAACCATTTTTATCTCCTATCCTGTTAGTAATTGAGGGTTTTACATCACCATTTTTATCTCATCTCCTCTCCTGTTAGTAATTGAGCCTTATGTACCTCTAACTTTGACATATTCAATTCTTCCATAAACATTTTTATTTTATGTATTTATTTATTTGACATTTGTTTACCGGGAAAGTCCGATTGGGTATGAACCCATTTTTAGTGGAGGCCCGGGGAGAAAAACTCCAGAATTAAAAAAATGAACAATGGTTACATATATTAAGACAATAACAAAGTAGTACAATTTGTGAATACACTAAAAGAAAATAAGCAAAATATAAAGTAAGAAATAAAGTTGACCATACATTATATACAAGATAGAAAAGAGAGTTCCTAATATGCATGCATGAAAAATATATAACAGAATAAATAATAAGTCACAGAAGCCATATACTTTTTTCTGGCAGGAGAACTAGGTAGTAAATTTCAGTCATAAATTCTGGGATAGATAAAGATTATTGTAAGAATATAAAGAAAGGACATTAGAAGGTTATGGAACTAAAGAGAGGTGAGGCTGGAAAGTAGGTAAAGCAGGAATGGAAGTAGGATATATTAAGAGAAAGTCTATTAAGAGTGGGGAAGAAGGAAATAGAAAAGAGTACTAAGATGGAAAGAACCATGGGCAGATCCAATTATTGGTTACATATTCTTTCAACCTAGACTTGAAGGGATGGTAGTGGGGTATAAATATGATTTCTTTTGGAATGCTATTCCATGACTTGACAACACAGTGAGACTACAGACTAACACCGTTAGATATTTGAGGTTTGTAAATAGATAGTAGATACTTGTGAGAGGATCATAGGTCATGAGATGGAATATAGTGTTGAAGTGATGTAGTTTGTGAAAAAGAGGAGCTGTACAGTATTTTGTGAGTTAATGTTAGCTGATTAAAGGTGAGAAGGTGGGATAGTTCAAGCCAATTTAGGGACTCTGTAAGAGTAGTGGGCCTGCCCTGTAGCAAATTTAGCTACTTTATTATAACACTAAGTTTTGCTTTGAGGGAAGAGTGAAGATTGGTTAGAATAAGTGGACCATATAGAAGGGAGGATAAGAGAGAGGTTTTAGCATGGGTTACTCTTATGGAGTTAGAGATGAATTTCTTAGCCCTATACATCATGCCCAATTTTTGATTAGTCTTTTCTATGTTATTGCTGATATGTAGGTTAAACTTAAGACTGTTGTCAATAGTTACACCTAACAATTTTGTATGTGAAACCACATTGACTGAAATATTGTTCAGAGAAGTAATATCAAAGTTAGCGGTATCTGGAGAAAATTGTTTTGGTAAAAATAGTGGAAGTGTAGTTTTTCGGGGGTTAAATAGTAAATGGTTGTTGGTGAGCCACCAACCATTTTTTTCCTCTCATGTCTACTCCCAAGCTAAATCTCAACTTCTCACTGTATCACTACTAACAAAAATCCTCACCTATGTAATTAACCCAATATCCACAAGTCTTGTCTCTGTTATAGCTCCTCTGTCACTCTTACACTATCCTATAGCTACAGGGGTTGTACTACTCTATTCCAGTTATACATGATTGTATGTAATTTGTTATGTAAATATTTTGTATAACTTGTATAAATACATTTATGGTCTTAGTGTATCTCTGTAATTTACTACATAACTTAGTGTAGGCCTTCTTCAGTTAATTCTTTTTGTACCATTGTACTTTTCTGATATACTGTGTCTTTGTAATCACTTTTGGAGGTTTCCTCCCTGGGCCTCCACCAAGAAAGAGCTTCTGCCCAGTCAGACTATCAAATAAATAAATAAATAAATAATAAGACTCAATGGAATTGAATGCTTCTTGAGTTAAACTCCGTCATCTGCATATTGAATTAAAGTGGCTTGTTTGGTGGTTGTATTAAGATAGTTACTAAAAATGTTGAAGAGAAGTGGACCTAGTGTTGGGCCTTGAGGTACCCCAGTGCTAACAGGTAAGTAAGGAGAGAGGTTAGAATTTTGTTTGACAGACTGGTAAGTGTTAGAGACATAGCTAATGAACCACTGTAAGGATGTTTTGGCTAAGTCCAGAAGAGACAGTTGGGATAAGAGTTGGGGGTGGGAGACAGTACCAAAGGCTTTGGATAGATCTAAGACAGAGGAGAGACAAAGTTTCCTGAGTCGCGAGCTGTGTTGACTGTCAGTAAAAGATAGTAGAGCAGTGATGGTGCTGTGTGCTGGTCTGAATCCATTTTGGGTGGGAGAGAGAAGATCATTGTCAAGTAGGTATTGAAGAAGTTGTTTATGGGTACATTTTTCTAGAATTTTTGACAGTGGTGAAAGAATAGCAACTGGCCCATAGTTAGAGATTTCTATGGAGGTGCCACCTCTCTAGAGAGGAAGGCTAAAGGATTTTTTCCACAGGAAGGGGACATAAGACTCTTTGATGGATCTATTATTGATAATGGGTAGGCAATTGATTCAGCATCCATTTTTAGGCATTCATTAGGAAGATTGTCTGCAGAGTGGGAACATGGCTAGAGCGTGGACAGAAGGGATTTGATGAAGGAAGTAGGAACTGGCTGAAGGGAAAATGTGGAGTGACAGGTAATAGGAGGCTGAGAGAGGGTAGAGGGAGATGGAGGGAATTTGTTAGTGATGGAATATGCTATCAATGAAGTTAGTTAAATTGAGTTGCTATGTCAGGGGAGGTACTATGACAGGAGAGATGGGGGAGGACTGATTTCCTGCATTTAGGGTTTTTTTTCGATAGTGTGCCAGAAGGTTTTGGACTGGATTTGTGCTCATTTTGTGACTGTGTAATGAATTGTTTTTCCTAAATGAAACCTGTTTCGTTACCAGGCTAAGCAGTGCTTTGAAATGCTGTAAATTATTGAGTCTCTAAAGTTTTATGTAAGTTATCCCAGCCTTGTCTCATTTTTGCATGAGTGATCTGTTACAGACAGAAAACCAAAGAGTATAGCTGGGTTTGACTTCCTTTCTGTGGGAGCTAAACTGTCTAAAGTGTTTAGGAATGTAGAATTAAATTGTTTAACTGCATCATCTAGTATTTATTTAAGGATTGCCCAACTGATGGAGTTTAGTAAATTTGTAAAGGCCTACTGGTCAAAGTTGGATATACTTCATACTGTCTTATAAGTGTGTTATCTATATGAATGTGAAATAAGTCTAATTGTACAGATGGGGTGGTGATCACTAATAGAGGCTGGAAGTGTCTTGGATGGAGAGAAATTGTTAGGATGGGAGTCCAAAATCCAAACAATTATTGAGCTGTTTTGGTTTGAGGAAATGGTAAAGGTTGGGTGAATAATCAGTTGAGAAAATCCAAACAGGTTTATGCTATCTGCACAAAATTGTAAGTTATGTTTCAGTGCTGACATCACCTAATATTACTGTTTCCAGAGAGATATTTGTGATACCCAAGATAGGATACTTTCCAGAGCTGATTTCCATTTGTACCTTTTCTTGATTTTAATATGTCGGTGCTTTAAACAGACTTCCATAGACTTTTCAAAATATTTCTAATACCTTTACAGGATCTCTTGTGATCTTCATTGTTATAGGTTCTCTAAGCTCTTTCTATTTTCTGTTGCCTGAGTCATTGTGCTAAAAGTTTTTATGCTCTAGAGTTACTATAAAAAACAGTTGCTTAAGAGCAATCTTTCTAAACTGATGTATGTTAGCAAGGTAATCCTTATTTTATCTTTAGCATTCTGCAGTTGCTCCTCTTCTTCTTCTGTGAGATTCCCCCATTTTGCAATACTTTAACATTTGTCAGTCCCTCTAAATAATTATTGTTACTTCTTAACTATAGATCCATTTATTTCCACCCTATGTTAAATTCCATTTTAATTTTATCATACTCCCTAGCTATATTTTCAGAAGAAATTTCTATCTTCTCTAATAGCTCCCAAATAACTTCCACTACCCATTCCTTAAATTCCTCTCTTTTCAACAGACAGGTAGGAAAGTGCCAGTGTCTGATTTTTATTTCATTACCTTGTATTTTTATTTTGGTTATTATTGACACATGATCTGAAATAGTTATTGGGTGTGTATCAAGACTTTCAATTAAATGCACATGTTCCTGTGAACATAAACTCCATCTAGCCTAGCCTCATTTTTGTATCTTGGGGAATAATATGTAAATTCACTCCAAATTCCTATACTGAATTCACATCTTCCATGCCAAATAATTTTAAAAATTTCTTCAAACATCTACCCTCCTTTGTTATAATTTTTCTTCTAGGCCCTCCAAGCCACATCTTCACTGTTGCAAATAAAATTCCAGTCTCCACCTATTCTTTGCAGAAAGCTAATTATTTCTTCCAGAATTTTCTTAATCTCCATTATAGCAATTTTAGGTGGAATATAAATACAGTGTAATCTTCCTCCTTTGTCAGTAGCCCTTTAATATTACAAACCTGCAATTATTATCTTTATCTTCTTCTATCACTATTGGAGCTCTTTGTGCAGTTTAATACAAGTACTCCTCTTTTCCTTTGTCCCAGGTGTTCTGCTGAATAACCATCCTGAAAACATTTATTTATTTATCAAATTCACATGCTGCCATCTAGAAAACCTTTCTTTATCAAATTCACATATTAAGTTTTTTCAAGAGTATGTCTCCTGTAGCATAGCTGTTTGCACTCTACATTTTTTTTAAATATAGTTCTGTACTCTTTCTTTTTTGCATTATCTGTGAGACCACTGACATTTGAATGCATTCCAGAAAGCATCACTGTATTAAAAAGTTATTATTCCCACTTTTATATATAACAGCTTTTTTATTAAATGTCTAGTTCCAGCTTTTGCATTTAGGGTTGCCACCTTTCTACTGTGCCATTTCCTGACAAACAAGCCCCGCCCCATGCACAATCAAGCCACACCCATTCCTTTTAATAGCCACACCCCTTTACTCCACCCTTCAGCATAATCACAGTGATGACAGACTAGAAAGACAGATCTACAGTCCAAGCATCTTATACAAATCATGTAATCATATATTCACTGTAACATCAAATGAGCTAAGCTTTGGTATAGACGGTATACCCTAGAAAACACAGATAAAAGGTAAACAGTTGTGATGACAAACTAGACAAAAAGCTACATTTAAGCCTCACTATACTACGAAGACTGTACACCCTAGAAAGACACCCTAGGAAGAAACACAGGTCAAGGTAAACATCACGGTGATGACAGACTAGAAAGACAGATCTACAGTCCAAGCATCTTATACAAATCATGTAATCATATATTCACTGTAACATCAAATGAGCTAAGCTTTGGTATAGACGGTATACCCTAGAAAACACAGATAAAAGGTAAACAGTTGTGATGACAAACTAGACAAAAAAGCTACATTTAAGCCTCACTATACTACGAAGACTGTACACCCTAGAAAGACACCCTAGGAAGAAACACAGGTCAAGGTAAACATCACGGTGATGACAGACTAGAAAGACAGATCTACAGTCCAAGCATCTTATACAAATCATGAAGTCATTATACATTCACTGCAACCAAGTCCAAAACCAGATTAGAAACTGTTCTAGTTAATCACCACATGTTGAACATCTAGATAGTTACACACATCTTGTCACCATCAATGAATGAGATAGTGCCAGCACAGCTAGTGAATTAATATAAATTTAATATTTAAAAAATTCACTAGTAGTTGTGCTGGCAATATTTCATTCCCCTTGTCACACTAATCTTTGAAAATCTATCTTAATTCCAAAGAATCCATTAAAAAAAAATCCACTTACCTCCAGAAAAATCAGCAGCAGGGCTACTAAAACAAGCTCTCAGCAGCAGAACAGAACAGGCAGCTAAAGGGCCAGCAAGCAGGGGAACACACCACCACCCAGTCCACAGCACTTCTCCTCCAGCAAGCAAGGCAAGCAGCAGGGCTAAGGCAATCCTTCCAGGCAGCAGGGCTTCCAGGCAGGGCTTCCAGGCAGCAGGGCTTCCAGGCAAGGCTTCCAGGCAGCAGGCAGGGCTTCCAGGCAGGCAGGGCTTCCAAGCAGGCAGGGCTTCCAGGCAGGGCTTCCAAGCAGGCAGGGCTTCCAGGCAGGGCAGGCAATCCACTGAAGACGATGTCCAAGGCTCCAAGCAAGAATTTCAGATCTTAAGCAGCACCCTTTGTACTACAAAAGTAAAAGGTAATGCTGAAGCACCGCTTTATATTCTTAAATTTTCGCGGGCTTTTACTACTAACTCTACGTGTTGATTGGCTGCTTGCTGCACGAGCCTCGTCTGCAGCAAGCAGCCAATCAACGAGAGTCCAAGACGGGTCACGGGAATGTTTTTTTTTTTTTTTTTTAATACGCGCTGACGAGCCTGACGCTATTTCCGGACTCCGATTACAAGAACCGGAGAACCGGAGTGCCCTACTGATTTCCGGGCACTCCGGAAAAAAAACGGAGGGGTGGCAACGCTATTTGCATTGCATGCATACACTGTTTGACAAATTGATATTTTATACAGGTGTTTTTTGTCATATCAATTTGAGCTTATGTCCTATCTCAAAAAATGTTTTATTGAAAGCCCTAAAAGAAAAAAAAACAAATACACCTCAATACCCCCTAAAACATATTAACTCAATAATAACACATGTACATCTTCAAATATTGAAGTTTTACCCTTCTAACAGGAACAAATGTTCCAAACTGACAGCCACAGTCTCAGACTTGAGTTAACTTAAAAGAAAATGAAAAACAATGTCCAAAAATACAACAGGCCTATGCAAAAACAGAAGACTCCCAAGCGACAAGCAGCAAGCAGCTAAAATTATGAGCTTTTATTGTGAGCGCTTTCGTAGAGGTCAATACCCCCACTTCTTCAGACAACTTCAAACATCATTTCCAAACCTTAAATATGTTTAATTGACATCCTTAATTGTTTAATTATTTCTCTAATTGATAATTTACTGCTACTAAAAACCTAAGATAAAACATATTGATGCACTACTATATAAAATAATGGCCCAACATATACATTATTTAAACAAATACCTTCCTAAAAAAAACTTTTTATGTGCATATACATATGTTATATAAAAATATGTATATCATATAAACATAAAACTAAAAATATGAACAACATTGAAAATAACTAGCAACTGCCTATTATATGTTTTTTTACACATTTTCCATACTGCAACAGCTCAACCATTATCTACATAACACTTTCAGCTTTAAAATACTTTTAATAGACATGTATTCATTTAGTCCAGGAGGGGAATATGCTGAGGTTCTTATTTGCCAAAATATTTCTTGCTGTTCATCGTGTTTCACTGTTGCAGTCATGACTGTAGGGTTCTCCCCTGCCGGCAGGCAGCCCTCGGTCGGCCAGAATCGCAAAGTCTGGGTCCGGCGTCGGCTGTTCAACCATGCTCCCTGACGTCAGAGCGCCAGGAGTACAAAGCTGACAGCCGACGCCATCTTCTCCAGTCTTTCTTGCCATGCGGTGATAGCAGTTCGCAAGTGCCGGTCGGCTGACTCCTGATGATTTTTTTCTGATATACTTCAGTTCGAAGATTTTCTTCTCCACTCAAAGCTAAGTACCCCGTTGGGGAAACTTTTTTCTTGCTCCACTCCGATGTCAGAAAAAGTTAATAATTGTATTTCATGTGGGAAGCAAATACCTCATAAGGATTTTCATTTTTACTGTATTCCTTGCTTAGACCCTGACCACGATGTAGCTAGTTGTCGGTTTTGTGCTAGATTCAATCAACGTACAACACAGGCCTCTTCTGAACCGGCTCCCAAGTCACAGAAACCGTTACTCAAGATGGCAGAGGATTTACTTACTATGATTAGGGGTTCTCATCCCCCTCCAGATAAAAGGCCAAGGCAGGATGTTTATTATGATTCCTCTGATCAGGCTTCTGTTTCCTCAGTTTCTTCTTCTGATCAGGAATATTATTTCCCTCCTTATGAGGATTCTGATGCTGAAAAATCCATTCCTTCAGCTTCTCCCCCTGAGGATTTCTCCTTTGGGGAAACTTTGCTTGAAATGAGGGAACATTTCCACTGGGAAGGACAGGAGTATTCGGAATCTAAGAAAAGACTGAGGGATTTTCTTCTTCTTCCCCAACATAGATCCCTGGGTATTCCTCCTGTTTTGGATATTGTGGATGATGCCTTTTCGGAGGCTAACTTAACCCCTGACTCTTTTCCTCCTGCTCCTGTTAAGCCTGATAGATATTACAGGGTTCCGGATTCCCATCAGTTTTTATACAAGAACCCTTCTGCTGACCCTGAAACCATTTCTCAGGGTCCTAATGGAGTTAAGGCTGCTTCTGCCAAAAATCCCATTCCTACTGAAAATGATTCTCGATCCTTAGAAAGATGGGGCAAAAAGGTGTACACTTCTGCTACTTTGTCTATTAGGGATTTAAACTGTCAGTTTCATATGCTAAAATACTCTCTTGTCTGTTTTAAAACAAAAGCTTACTTCCATTTCTGCTTGTGCAGATGATAAGGAATTACATGACTTATTGCATACCACTGAACAAGTTGGGAAGCATGGTTTACACTGTGGATTTGATGCCTTGGAGGCTTCTTGTAGGGCTGCGGCCTCTGGCACAGTCATTAGAAGGCATGCATGGCTAAAGGAACAAAATTTGCCTGAACAAGTAAAGGCTAAATTATTGGATGCTCCTGTTCAGCATAATGTTTTGTTTGGATCAAAAGCTAAAGTGGTGATTAAAAAGATGGAGGATAAGGCGAAATCCATGCAAACAGTTAAAGATTTCTTACAAGTACAGCCACCTAGATTTAGCAGGAATTGGCCTTCAAAAATTGGTCCTTTCCCACTTCAGACAGGCCTCAGAGGGGTAGATATAGACGCTCCAGAGGAAGGCCTCAAACACAAGCTTCTTATAGACCAGGACAGTGGACTGCTTCCACCCCTAGGGGAGGAGAGGACAGGTCACAAACTCAAAGGAAACAAACTCAATGACTCCCTCTGTTGGGCTACAGGAACTTCTTGCCTGGAAGCCCCTCTCGGAGGAAAACTCTCTCTTTTTTATCAAAATTGGACTCAAATAACCCAAGACAAGTGGGTTTTGGATGTGGTTTTAAGAGGTTACAAATTCCATTTTCATACCTTGCCAAGGCCAAGCGGATGGCCAGACCTTCCAAAACATCAATGGACAGAGGCCTTAAACCAGGTGGAAGCTCTTTCGGCTATGAATGCCATAGAACTGGTTCCACTTTCAGAGATGGGAAAAGGTTTTTACTCATGGCTATTTCTAGTCCCAAGGAAGCAAAACTCATGGAGACCCATTCTGGATCTGTCGGTCTTGAACACCTTTCTAGAGATTCCAAAATTCAAGATGCTTACTCTACAGCAGCTACTTCCAATGCTGTCCAAAGATGCATGGATGGTAACTTTGGATTTAAAGGAGGCATATTTACACATTCCTATCAGGCAGGATAGCAGAAAATACCTCGGGTTCAAGGCCGGATTGAGGCACTTTCAATTCTCTGCGCTGCCCTTTGGATTGTCTGCTGCGCCCAGGGTCTTCACCAAATGCCTGGCTCCAGTAGTAGCTTACTGCAGACTCAAGGGAATTCAAATTTACCCTTATCTGGATGATTGTCTAATTCAGGCAGACAGCAAGGATGTCTTACTCCAGCATCTAGAATTTGTACAGAACCTCCTTAAGTTCCTGGGATTCTCTGTAAACATAAAAAAGTCAAATTTGACGCCATCACAACAGATAACTTTTCTGGGTGCACTTCTAAACACCACAACCCAGGTGGCATTTCTGACATCCAAAAAACAATTAAAGCTGGCTTCAACTTTCAGAACCTTGGCAACTTTAACTCAACTATCTGCAAGGAAATTCCTGCAGGCTTTGGGTTACATGGCCTCCAGCATCCTTCTCGTACCATATGCAAGACTACACATGAGGAAAATACAGTGGTACCTAAAAAGTGTATGGTCTCAGCATTGCCACAGTTTAGACATACTGATCTCCATCCTTCCTTGCCTTCAAAAGGAATTTCTTTGGTGGTCCAGAGCATGTGCTCTAAACAAAGGGAAACCCTTCCGTTTGCCTCCTGCCACTCAGATTCTAACCACGGATGCCTCGGATTATGCTTGGGGAGCCCATTTTCAGGGCAATTGTCTGCAGGGCCTTTGGACAAAGGATCAGAAGCACCTGCATATCAACTTAAAGGAAATGTTAGCCATTCAGAAAGCTCTATTGGCCTTCAGGAATCTCTTACAACCAGGACAACTACTAATATGGACGGACAACACCACAGTTATGTGGTACATAAACAAGCAGGGGGGATCTCATTCCTACCCCCTTTGCAGACTAGCCATGGATCTATGGAACACAGCTCTAGCTTGCAATCTGGATCTTCAAGCTCAGTTTCTACCAGGGAAACAACACTTCCTGGTAGACAGTCTGAGCAGAAACCTTTCGGATCCACACGAGTGGATGCTGGACACCAAAATATTCCAGATGATAACAGCAGTCTGGGGATGTCCTCACATAGACCTCTTTGCATCCCATCTCAATCATCAACTACAGAATTTTTGCACCAGGACTTTCCACAGAGAAGCTTGGAAAGTGGATGCCCTGTCATTCAGTTGGAGGAACCTCTCGGGATATGCCTTTCTGCCTCTTTCTCTTCTTCCACGGGTTTTATTGAAGATAAAATAGGACAAGCCCAAGATGATAATCTTGCTGGCTCCAAATTGGCCTCGGCAGTTTTGGTATCCAACTCTAAAAAACCTATGCCTTGAGCCCCCTTGGGTTTTACCTCAGTCTCCGAACCTTCTGTCCCAACATCAGGGTCAGGTTCTACACTCTCATGTCAGAACTCTCAGCCTGGCGACCTGGTTAATCCAGGGCCTTTGATTTCTTATTTCCTACCCAAGCAGGTTATGGATGTCATTTTAGAAGCCAGACATCCTAGCACTAGAAAATCTTATGCAGGAAAATGGAAAAGATTTTGTTCCTGGATGCAGGCTCAGGATTCTGATCCTCTTCTTCCTAACATTACTTTAATTTTACTTTACCTGACAGATCTCTTACATAAGGGTCTCTCTTTCTCTTCCATTAAGATACATGCCTCTGCTATTTCTGCTCATTATAATACAGACCCTCCCATCTTTTCCCACCAGCTCATGAGACAGTTTCTCAGAGGAGCTAAGAACTTAAGACCTCCTAGATCTCCTCCCATTCCTGCTTGGGATCTCAACTATGTTTTGGAAAAACTAACCTTGCCTCTTCTGACATCAAGTTTTTATCTTGGAAGACAGCTATCCTGTTAGCCCTAACCTCTGCCAGGAGAGTTTCAGAGTTACAAGCTCTTATGGCTGTGGAACCTTATATTATTTTTCATCAAGACAGGGTATCTTTGAGGACTAATCCTACCTTCATGCCTAAGGTGGTTTCCAAAGTGGCTTTAAATCACACTATCCACTTGCCAACCTTTTTCCCCACTCCTCAAAATAAAGGGGAAGGGATCTTACATTCCTTGGATGTACACAGACAACTACGTTTTTACCTGAACAGAACCAAGGACATCAGAAAATCAGAACAATTGTTTGTTTCTTATGCTTCAAGTTCCCAAGGTAAAGCCATTTCAAAACAGACCATTTCTAAATGGATTGCTCATGGAATCAGATTTTGTTATTCACACCATGGAAAGCAAATCCCAGGGAGTATACGGACTCATTCCACCAGAGCTGCTGCCACTTCTGCGGCCTTCCTCAGGGGAGTTCCTACCTAAGACATTTTGGAAGCTACAACTTGGAGTTCAGTGCATACTTTTTCTAAGCACTACAATCTACCTCTCTACTCTAAGTCTAGGGCAGGCTTTGCCTCTGCAGTCTTGCAGGGCCTTTTAGCCACCCCTTCCTCTTTATGACCTCCTCCCTTTCTTTCAGCTTTGGGATTCTACCCTACAGTCATGACTGCAACAGTGAAACATGATGAACATAGTACAGTTGTGTATACCTACCATAAATGTAGATGTTCGAGTGTCTTCACTGTTGTAGTCTGGGTTTCCCTCCCTCCTGTCCCCTCTTATTTTTACTTTTGTGTATTTCCTTTTTTCACCATTCTTCTGAGGTGTATTTGCAAAGGTTATGGGACCTTTTTCATTTTGGGACTCCTGACATCTGGGGCAAGAAAAACTGGAGAAGATGGCGTCGGCTGTCAGCTTTGTACTCCTGGTGCTCTGACGTCAGGGAGCATGGTTGAACAGCAGACGCCGGACCCAGACTTTGGGATTCTGGCCGACCGAGGGCTGCCTGCTGGCAGGGGAGAACCCTACAGTCATGACTGCAACAGTGAAGACACTCGAACATCTACATTTATGGTAGGTGTACACAACTGTACTTTCCTCCAAGTTGAGCTGCCAAGGCCCTCCTCTTGGATCATGGAGAATTTGTTGTAACACCGAATATGTGAATTTATGAGTTGGGTGGTCCATAATATGCTTCACTAAAGCGTTATTGGTGTCCCCCTTGAGTATGCTATATTGATGTTCATATACTCTTTGCTTAAGCTTTCTTTCGGTTTTCCCGATATAAAAAGAACATAAGTCACAAATCCCAATGTATACTACACCCTTTGATTTGCAATTGAATCTCCCATGTATACTGTATGACTTATCCTTTATTATAATAGAAGTCCCTGTTTTAATAAACCTACAGTATGAGCATGCTCCGCATTTCCTCATTCCTATAGAATTAAGTTCAATACCCTTCACATTTCTGATATTTTTTCTCTCTACTATGCTTTTTAGATTTAGGCCCCTTCTATAAGTAAACTTGGGTCCTAAACCCAATGTTTTACTAATCATATGGTCCTCTGATATGATGGTCCAGTTTTTAATGAACATTTCTTTAATCTCCGTAGAATCAGTGGACAAAAAATTAAAAGTTAGATTTTTATTTAGTTGGCCCTTGTTATTCATACTTTCTTGGGATGGTGTATCAATACTGTCTACATCCACCTTGTTATAAACAAGGGGCTTAAAATGTCCAGTTTCCCTCTTTGCTCTAACCTCAAGAATGATTTCTGTCAGCAAACTACAAGGATAACCTCTTTTAAGGAACATGGTTCTCAATATTTCACATTCCTCAAGAAAATCCTCATCATCAGACACCATTCTTGCTGCCCTTACCAATTGACCCTTAACCACAGCCTTCTTTTGGTGGTAAGGGTGACAACTGGAAAAATGTAAAACGGTGTTGAAATGTGTAGGTTTTCTATAGATTGCAGTTTTATACTGACACTTGCTTCTATCCTTTATTACTTTTACATCAAGATATTTAATGGTGTCAACACCTACATTGAAGGTAAATTCTAGAAGTCAGTCATTGCAGTAATATTAGTTATGAATGTATCTATAAGCTCAACTTCCCCCTTCCAAATCAGACACATGTCGTCTTGATAGCAGGTGTACCAAAGTACATTCTGTTGGAACAATTTTTTCTTAAACAGACAAGTTAGTTCCCAATGGGCCATAACGCTATTAGCAAAGCTGGCCCCACATGGTGACCCCATGGCCACCCCCGTATTTTGTAAATAAATCTCTTTATTAAACATGATGTAATTATTTGATGAAACAATATCAAGCAACGTCTCCACTAAATAGACTTTGTTATCCTCAGCTTTGTGATGAAGCATGAACTCCCTTGTCCATGAAATACCCAAGGCTTGAGGAATAACAGTGTATAAAGCTTTTACATCAATGACCACAGAAATGTATTTTTCATTAAATTCTAATTTGTTTATGTTTTCCAAAAAGCTCCAAAAATCCCGACAAAGTTGTTGTTCCATATTTAATAGTGGTTTTAAAATACTACCTATAAATTTGGCACATGCGTAAGTTATCGAACCTCTACCGTCCACTATGGGCCTGAACCGGGGAGGGGGGTCCACTAAGCTTTTGTGTAACTTCGGTGTGCCAAAGATTATTGGGATTTTAGGAGCCAGCATGGACAAATACTGGAAGGTGTCTATATCTTTGGAGCCTTCCAGAAGCAGATCGTCAAGCATTCCCCTGATTCTTTTGTAGGCATTGTTAACTTCATTGAGACTCATAGGGTTAAGTGTCAGAACTCAAATATTGGTACATTCTTCTTTCATATTCTGATTGATCCATAAACACCAACCCACACCCCTTGTCTGGATTCATAACTCTAATATTCCAGTTGTTCAACAATTTTATGAAATCCATTTATACATTGTATAATTGTATATCTATACATTGGGATTTGTGACTTATGTTCTTTTTATATCCGGAAAACTGAAAGAAAGCTTAAGCAAAGAGTATATGAACATCAATATAGCATACTCAAGGAGGACACCAATAACGCTTTAGCGAAGCATATTATGGACCACCCAACTCATAAATTCACATATTCGGTGTTACAACAAATTCCCCATGATCCAAGAGGAGGGCCTTGGCAGCTCAACTTGGAGGAACAAGAAATATTTTGGCAAATAAGAACCTCAGCATATTCCCCTCCTGGACTAAATGAATACATGTCTATTAAAAGTATTTTAAAGCTGAAAGCATTATGTGATAATGGTTGAGCTATTGCAGTATGGAAAATGTGTAAAAAACACATAATAGGCAGTTACTAGTTATTTTCAATGTTGTTCATATTTTTAGTTTTATGTTTATATGATATACATATTTTATATAACATATGTATATGCACATAAAAAAAGTTTTTTAAGGAAGGTATTTGTTTAAATAATGCATATGTTGTGCCATTATTTTATATAGTAGTGCATCAATATGTTTTTATCTTAGGTTTTTAGTAGCAGTAAATTATCAATTAAAGAAATAATTAAACAATTAAGGATGTCAATTAAATAGAAGTTATGTTCTTACCATAACGTTCCATGTTAGTTGTCTTCTTCTCGCCTTCTTCTTGCTGGATGGGTTCGGAGCCGTCCTCGGCTCCGACTCGGCCACTGTAAAAGCTTGAGAGTTGGTTCCACCGGCTCGAGGCTCCTCTTATATCCCACAATGCTAGGCGAGAGTTACCTCAGATCTCGTTTGTAAGCTAACCCCAGCTTATAATAGTAACAGAATAACTATAACAAAGTCCACCTCTAAACCAGGGAGAAAGAAGGGTGACCTACATCCTGATCCAGGAAATATGCACAACAGCATATACCTAAGAAAAGAGGTGGTAGAAAGAGAGGTCACAATCACAACTCCTCTAGGTCTGTCCAGGCCAGGGGGAAGGAGGGTGGGACGCAAGAAGAAGGCGAAGAAGACAACTAACATGGAACGTTATGGTAAGAACATAACTTCTATATGTTAAGTTGTCTATCTCGCCTTCATTCTTGCTGGATGGGACCGCGTCCCTAGCACCTTGTCCCGGGTGGCCTAACGGAACAGACTCCTGAGAACAGTGGAACCAAAGTTAGCTCTATGCCTAGAAGCTAAATCCAACTTATAATGAGAAATGAAAGTGTGAGGAGTAGCCCAAGTAGCCGCTGCACAAATGGTGTCAATAGGCAGTCTGTCTTGGAAGGCTAAAGAAGTAGCCAAAGCTCTGGTGGAATGGGCCTTAGGTTTATTAGGCAGCTTTTGGTGTCTAATTTCATAAACAAGGGAAATCAGAGATGTTAGCCATCTAGATAATGTTACCTTTGAAACTGAAAGTCCCTTTCTGCCTTCTGCATAGGAGACAAACAGCTGGTCAGATTTTCTAAATTGTTTTGTTCTATCCAAATAGTACCTCAACTGACGATGAACATCTAGCCAGTGTAATCTTTGTTCAGACCTATTGGAATATTCTGGAAAAAGACAGGAGGTCAATGCTTTGATTTAGGTTAGACGTCGAGACTACCTTAGGCAAAAAGGACGGGTTGGTTCGTAAGGATACCCTGTCCTTATGGAACAATAAATAAGGAGGTCGACAGCTGAGTGCATGAAGTTCCGAAACTCTTCTAGCTGAAGTAATAGCTACCAGAAAGAGAGTCTTCCATGATAGCAATTTTAAAGAGCAGGAGGCTGCAGGTTCGAAAGGGGGAAGAATCAAAGAAGTAAGAACTAAATTTAGGTCCCAAGGAGAAGGAGGATTTCTTATAGGAGGTCTGAGTAGAAAAACTCCTTTCAAAAAGGCTTTGCAAAGCTTGTGGGACATTATGGCAGATTCTGAAATACCCACATGAAAGTTAGAAATAGCTGCCAATTGAACTTTAAGAGTAGAAGGAGATGAACCTGCATGGAAGAGTTCAGCTAGAAAATCAAGGACTATTTGGATGGAAGCAGTGAAAGGATCTATGTCCCTTCCTTGAGCCCAATATGTGAAGCGTTTCCACTTACTCAAATAAATCTTTCGGGTGGAAGATTTATGGGAAGCTAACAAAATATCTCGAACAGAGTGAGATAATTGAGGAAGCCTGGCTAAGGTTGGAACTGGAGGAACCAAGCAGTGAGGTTCAGAGAGGGAAGGGAGCGATGAAACTGACCCGACTGATGGATCAAAAGATCTGGAACTAGGTCCAGATGCCAAGGTCGCTCCAATAGAAATTGATGTAGAAAGGGGAACCACACCTGTCGAGGCCAGTAAGGAGCAATGAGGATCAACGTGGCCTTCTGAGCGATAGCTTTCTGTATCACTTGAGAGATTAGTGGGAAGGGAGGAAATGCATACAGAAGTCCCCGGGGCCAAACTTGGACTAGAGCGTCTCTGCTGGGATGGCCTGGTAAAGGGAATAGTGTGAAATAATCTCTGCACTTGCTGTTTTGGGGAGTAGCAAAAAGGTCGCAGCAAGGCTGACCCCACTTGAGAAAAATTTCTCTCACAACAGAGTCTTTCAGAGACCACTCGTGAGGCATGAGGATAGCTCTGCTCAACTTGTCCGCGATCTGATTGGACTTCCCGGGGATGTGCGTTGCTATCAGAAACCGCTGAGAAGAAATCGCCCATTGCCACAGTCTGAGTGCTTCCCGACACAGGGGGTAGGACCTGGTTCCGCCTTGTTTGTTGATATACCACACTACAGACATGTTGTCTGTCTGGATTGCAATAGTTCCCAAGGGAAGAGAGTCTTGAAGGGCTTGCAACGCTAAAAGCACTGCTCTCATCTCCAGAACATTTATGTGCAAGTGGCATTCGTCTGGTTGCCATGTGCCCTGGACAGTCCTGCCCTGATAATGCCCCCCCCACCCGATCAGGGAGGCGTCCGTTGTCAGAGTAGCAACCGGAGGGGGAGGAACAAAGGGTCTTCCCAATAAGAGCTGAGGGGAAGACATCCACCACAGGAGATGATTTCTGCATGTCTGTGTAATCATAATGGTGTGGGACATTGGAAGTTGCTGGTATGACCATTGTGTAAAGAGCATCCATTGAAGGATTCTCATGTGGAATCTGGCTAATGGAAGCAGAGGTATGGCAGCCGCCATAATTCCCAACACTTTCAGAACTAACCTGGCTTTGATTCTGTTGTTGCTGAAGAGGAATGAGACCAGTTTGTGTATGTCTGTTATTCTCTGAACTGTTAGTCTCGCAGACATGTCGACTGTGTCTAGATTTGCGCCTATGAAGGTAATAGTACGACAAGGCGACAAAACAGACTTTTCGCAATTTATTGAAATGCCTAACTTTTGACAAATGTGAAAGGTGTAATCCCTGGCCATTAGAAGAAGATGCTTGGTGGGAGCTGTGAGGAGCCAGTCGTCCAAATATGGAAACACCTGGAATCCTTGTCGTCTCAGGTGAGAAGCTACCACTGCCATGCATTTGGTAAACACCCGGGGGGCAGTGGTGAGACCAAAGGGCAGGGCCCTGAACTGAAAATGACTGGTTCCCAGTCTGAAGCGGAGGAATCTTCTGGAGCGTCTGTTCATTTTTATGTGATAGTACGCATCCTGAAGGTCTATAGAGCACATCCAGTTTCCTTTTCCCAATAGGGGAAGGATGGACTGCAGCGTGACCATTCGAAATCTTGTTTTCTTGACTGATCTGTTCAAGATACTGAGATCCAAAATTGGTCTCCAGTCCCCTGTTTTTGGAACTAAAAGAACCTTGAGTAGATTCCGGATCCTTGCTGGTCTGCTGGAACTGGCTGAATTGCTCTTTTCGCAAGCAGCTTTGAAATTTCTAAAGCCGCTAGATCCCTTTGAGCGGGTGGAACATCTGGAAGGGATTTTTTTGATTGGTTTGGAATGCAAAGAAAGGGAATGGAATAGCCTTCGGAAATGATGGACTGTACCCATTTGTCTTGAGTCAGGGATAGCCAGGCTTCTGGGTACAGTGACAATCTTCCCCCGACTGCCTCCGAAGATGGGCAGTCGGGCAACACCTCAGGGATGCTGAAAGGGCTTATCAGAGAAGGCTTCTCGATTGCCCTGGTTCTGTGGACCCCCCCTGCCTCTAGGGCGACGTCTACCATTGTTATTCCCGCCTCTGCCTCTGGCGGGGAATCGACTCTGTGCGTCAGGTGAAGACCCTTGAGATTGTTTGTGGAACCACATTTTTCCACTTTTCTGACCTTTGGGGTAAGGCCTAGAAGGAGTAGAAAAATGGACTCCGACGGCAGAAAGAGTCTTGCCATCAGTCTCGCACCTAGTCAAGATTTCTTTCACTTGAGGACCAAAGAGAGATGATCCATCGAATGGGGAATTAGTGAAAGACGTTTTAAAGGGGTCCGCAAAGTTGCATAGCCGCATCCAGGCATGCCTACGTAAAGCCACACCTGTCCCTGCAGCCCTGCTCGCTCCATCAGCCGCATAAGAGAGGAGGCGCATGGAGGAGTTGGCTATGGAGTTCAGGGTAGCCAGCTGAGTGTTCATCTTATCTTGAAACCCCGCAGCCGTAGGATCCTTCAACATGTCACTCGCTTCTTTGATCAATTCCCTTTGAAGACGAGTAAAATGGCATAGGTAGTTCAGTGAACGCATTGCAAATGTCGCTGACGAGAACATCCGCTTCCCGTACCTGTCCATGGATCTAGATTACTTGTTAGGTGGATGGACAGGCACTGAAGGATCAGATAGTTCCTTCTTAGTGGCAGCAGCAACCACCATAGCATCCACAGAAACTCCTTTTGTCAAAAACTGTTTATCTGCTGGTGCTGTTATGAATTTAGAGGGTCTCCTGGGAGTGGGGTCCACCGAATCAGGAGCCGTCCATGCCTTTTTTGCTACCACCTGCATGAGGGGGTCAAAGGGTGGAGATACCCAGGAGGTGGAAGGACGAGAGCCAAACGCCTCAAGGTACACAGATTCATCCTCCGAAGGGTTTAGGGCTGGCCAATTTCCCCTCTGCTTAAGGATTTCTAGAATGTCTGCAAAACAGACATCTTCAGAAGGGGAACGGGGGGAACCCTCGGAATCCTCTAAATCTGTGTCAGAGGTGACGGACTCAGGTGAGTCTATGTGTTTCCTCTTACACTTTCTCTTCCGAGGGGGCTCTTCTGCCAAATCAGGAGAGGCCTCGGAAGAGGATGAGATCCCCACAGGGGATTCCTGAGGAGCTGGCTCTCTGCGGTCCGGGATGAGGGAGTGAGTCGACTTGACCTGAGGCACCGAAGAGGGGGGGGCAGACGGAGCCGACTGTGGGGTAGAACCTGGTTCTAACACACTCCGCATGACCTCGAACGCACCCCTGTCAGGCAAAGCCAGAGGTCCCCACTCCCAAAAGCTAAGAACCTCCCTCGGCACCGACAGCGATGGCTCCGAGGCCGATGTCGGAGCCGAACACACCAGCGCCGAAGCGCCGAGAGGGAGAGCGGGGTCGGACAATGGTCCGATGCCACTTACCTCCTCGAAGCCGACGATGGAAGTCCGGTGCCGAGATTCTTCTAAGGAAGAAATCGGAGCCGACGATGGAGCCGAAGACAATTGTATCGGCTCCAACGCTACCACAGTCTCGGTTCCGAAATGCCCCGGCTCCAAGCTCAATGGAGTCGGAGGAGGAACATATTGAGGGACAGGGGCAGACATTGACTGATGAGTCGGGCTCTGAAGCATTTGGGCCAGTGCCTCAGACTTAAGAAGTCGACTCACTACCCTCTGAAGGTCATGGTCCGACAGCCTCGATGACCTAGAGGAGTGAGATCTATGGCTCCGTTCAGACAGCAGAGGAGATGCTGGAGCCGAATGAATGGAGCCAAGGGATGGTGACCTAGACCTCTTCCTAGATGTCGGTTCCGAGATTTTGGTCGGAGCCGACACGGAAATGTCTAATACCTCGGCTCCAGCCGGAGCCGAGGAAACCACAGAAACTGTAGCCTGAGACTTATCGGCTCCAGCCGGAGCCGATGTAGATGGAGGTTTCGAAGCCTTAGGTCTCGGCTCAGTAGCTGGAGCCGAGGACCTAGAAGCCTTGGAGGGCTTTCCCGAAGAGACAGTTAGGGAATCCTCAGGCTTTAGTAAACCTCTCAGTATCAGTTTGTTTTTTCTTTCCTGCAGGACCCTGGGGCTGAAGCCGTGGCATACAGCACAGGAGTCCTGCAGGTGCAAAGGTCCCAGGCAGTAGACACAAGAAGTGTGACCGTCTGTCAGAGACATTTTCTGACAGCACGCATCACACTTCTTGAAGCCTGAGACCTTTGAGTCTTTAGACATATTAGAAAGTGTAATCACACACACACAGTCAAACACACTGATTACACCCTATCCTATTTTAAACTCAAAATATAAAACTATCAAGGTTTTAAAATAAGAGCAGAAACACACACACACACCACTAGGGGATGAGGGAAGAAGGCCTGAAGGCCCGAGGGAAGAACTTATAGTTCTTGTGGAAAATAAAAGGGATTTTAGATAGAAGTAGGAGAGAATCCACTAAACTAATGGAAACAAGTGATAAAATTAAAATTAAAGGGGTTTAATTACACTAACTTTAGTTCAAAGTTACTTACCAAGAAGCCGGTAGAAAACCAACACCTCGATCGCTGTAGCGGCAAACGAGATCTGGGGTAACTCTCGCCTAGCATTGTGGGATATAAGGGGAGCCTCGAGCCGGTGGAACCAACTCTCGAGCTTTTACAGTGGCCGAGTCGGAGCCGAGGTCGGCTCCGAACCCATCCAGCAAGAATGAAGGCGAGATAGACAACTTAACATACACATTTAAGGTTTGGAAATGATGTTTGAAGTTGTCTGAAGAAGTGGGGGTATTGACCTCTACGAAAGCACTCACAATAAAAGCTCGTAATTTTAGCTGCTTGTCGCTTGGGAGTCTTCTGTTTTTGCATACGCCTGTTGTATTTTTAACTTAAAAGAAAGGTCATCCATGCTAAGATGCATGGTGCAGCCTGTGCTTCAACTAAGTGCCATCTGGTTTTGTCTTATCTTTATAGCTCTCCCAGCTGAGTAAACACTTGAATGCTTTCAGATAACATCATCTGCTAGACATTTCTCTTTATTGGATTGTCTCCTGGAGACATGAAGACCAAATACAAAATTGCTTCTAAGCATACATTTATTTGCTCAAAAAAACCTCTTATAATATTCAATATTCTTTTTCATTTACTTGCTTTCTCTTAAAACTTGTTACTAGATCAAGCTAAGGGCCTTAATCCAGTCATTCCCTTATGCAAGAATGAGAAAAAGCACACTATTTTTTCTTTTGTCATGCTCTTTTAGCCAGACTTTTTTTAATTGCATTGCCTACATTTTTTTTAAACTGAATAAGGAGAAAGATAAAAGAAGGAGAAAGAAAAAAAAACAAAAGCAGCTATTTACATTAGTATCCCCATTACATTTAAAAATAACTGATAAAACTTTACTTTATAGCATGCAAAGCAAATCATGCACTATAAAATAGTATCATTAAGAAAAAATTGTTTTACTTCCAGTTTACTTTTTCCCTTCTCTTCCCCCTCCTAAGTATTTTTCTGAACATTAATGACATGAAGTAGGGCATATGCTCTAGAGTACCCTGCAAGTTTAACACCGTCCAAAACAGTCCAATATTTCCAGATTTTCTTGTTTGCCATGTTTGACAAATGTAATTATTGCTTTGTAATCCAACATTTGTCAATTTCCAAGTTAGTGGCTTTTTGAGTTCATCATTATCTCACAAATCCTATTTTCCTTAATTTCCAATCTTCTCTGGAATTCTTCCAGTCGACTCTTGTGCTTTTTTTTCCTTCTCTCAAGCATTTTACATTGAAACATTGGAAAATGTTTCACCTACCTAGCTGTCTTAGTCTCTCTGTGGTCTTTATTTCCAGAAGAACAAGAAGCAGAATCTCTCTGTTTCACAGCTCACTTTTTGTTGCACAAACTTCTGTATTTCCTCCTTAACCTCAACTGCATCAAAAATGATTTTATCCCTCCAGGAAAGAATATTTTGAAGATAACTGGTTACAGCAGCTGGAATCTCATGCCTACCTGCTTCACGACATTCCCTGAATAGTGGAATAAATATATTCCTCTTCTGCTTGGTGTACAATGAATAATCATTTTCCACGCTCTGTCTCCCACTTTTAGTACCTTGTCTTTCTTCCAGAGTTTTGTCGGAATCAACTCTTGCTGTTGGCAGGATTGCATCTTTACTGTAAAAGGTCTAGTATGCTTTCTCATAGCCAGGTTTGGAGCATACACATGATTTTCCCTTTTAATTAACAACTCCTGCTGTGAAATACCAATCCAGTTGCTTATTTGTGCTGTCACAAAATTTATACAGTCTGTTCCTCCCAGCTTTTCTTTGCAGCAGAAAATCTCAGGTTTTCCCTACATGCTCTGTCCTCCAATTCTATTATTTTTTTGAAACGTCTCTTCTTGAGAGGTGTCATTCAGCCAGCCTTTTCTTCATTTTGACCTCTGATTTTTTTGTGGTTTTATAGCCGCATCTGAATATCTGTTTAAAGCTTCTTCCATTTTTTCAGTCTTTCGTTGTTTGAGTTGATATACTCAATCAGTATTTCCTTTATTTTAATCAGGTCTGTTTACAGTTGTTTTGTACTTTCCTCTAGGCGGCTGGAACTCATGTCTGGAGCTTGCACTGCGGTTTCCTAAACAGCTGCAGTACTTTTCCCTGTCAGTATTTTTTCCTCAGCTTTTCTAGCTGATTTTCCTTCAGGTCCTCTGTATTTCTTTTTTCCTGGCATCCAGGCAGTGCACTTACTAGTCAGTTACTGAAATTTACTCAGAAACATAGATCCATTGGCTTTCTTTGCTAACATTCTGTTTTCACACTAGGGGAGCTAGGATTAAGCGGGTACTCAATGTGCAGCCATCTTGGAAGTCCAAAAATTACATTTTCTTGGTGCTTTTATCATACTGTACAAGACAATGCTGAAAACTGGCAGTTACAAATTATCTTTACTACAGTGATAGATGTCTAACTAGATTACAGTCTACATTTCATGCCTTTGTTAAATTTTCATTGCTGTGTTATTTTGATACTTATTTGCATGTATACATGTTCTGGGTTAAAATTCTATCTTCAGCTAGATGGTTGCATATTTTACTCTCTGCTCTATATCATTCCTCTCCCATGCATATGTTAGTTCATCCAGTTTTGTTTCGGGTCATTCTAATTGCTGTTCTTATATTGCAATATCACTTTGTTGTTCTGGACTCTGGATATTTTAATTGCTACTTTTCATTGCTTTTCTCAAAGTCTACAGGACTGTGGTAAAAGTCTACATTTATAAATAAATTCACATTTTAGAATAGTGATACATTTCAAACCAGGGCTGGATAACTTGTGTGTTCTTTCTCATCCCCTCCCACATGCACCTGCAGTTTTGCTTTATGGCACTCTGATTGCTGTTTGTATATTTCAACATGTCATTTTGCAGCTCTTGACTTTAGTTATTACACTTTCTGGTATAAAACTACAGCTTTTTATTACTTTTCTCTCGTTATATAAGACCAACCTAAAATTCTGCTTTAATAAATGCAAAATATTTTTGGTGTATTAAAACATTCCAAACCATATTACACTCTACATTTTTTGTTTTAGTTATGTTTCCATCACTGTTTTTAACTTTACAGAGTTACCTAGCTAGCTGTCTTAGTTTCTTTTATTTTTAACTAAACAGTTTATTCAAGGATAGCCACACTTACAGCTGCAAGCATACACTAGTTCATACAGTCATATAAAGAACAAATAATACAGAGGCACATTTGAACAAACGTTTTTAGTATATGAGAAAATTTCTGCCAAACATTTACAATGCCAGAAAAAAATGATCCACAAACCCAAACCCATTTTGTAAAATTATTCTTTATGTTAACTGCTAAACAGCATTAGAAAAAGACTAATATTATACTACAAAGTCATATTCAAAATCCAAGGCATCCATTTTGCTGTAGTCTTCTCTTTGAGACTCGTATTCTCTAAATCCAAACCTAGCTTTTGCATTTCAAGCAGTACGACAGTCCACTTGTTTACAAGCTATAGTAACAGATTTTAGTAGCCAACATTATAAGATCTGGTAAGTCTTACATTTCTGCTTAACGTATTAAGAAGTTACACTAACCAAAAATAATTATGCAGCAACATTAAACTTACCTAATGAGGTTCATGTACATATTTTCTGCATTTGTTTTAGTGGCTGTAGAACAGGGCATTCCCAAAATATTTAATAGAAATCACCTAGCATCGCAGTATTAAACTCCAACAAGGTAAGTTTACAATAAGACCATTTTGGCAAATCTGTCTGGAGTGTAAAAAAATTTCAACAGACACTGCCAACCCCAAAAATAAACTGTTGGGATCTGTTAGCAGACCATGGGAATAACATTGCTTTCCCCCATTCCTGCAGTAATTGATATACCTAGATCTCCTTCCTATGTCAGTGCAAATTTGATGGTCTTTTTTGTTTATATTCAACAATGTATAATAACGTTACCTGTGTGGTTTTGTTCCTTCCTTGTGTTAAACCATCATATCACCTGTAATAGCCAATCCTATCTTGACAGTGCATAATTTGAGATCTGATGTCGTCAGTCTTCATTCATTTTTGATGAATGGGGTTGGTTCCGACTCCTTGGAACCAGCTCGGCTGTTATATAGTTCACACCAGCGAAAAAGTTAAAGCTCTACCCACAACGCCCCTCTCTCCATTACCTCAGATCTCTTTCGCCACTCTGATATCAGGACATGTCAGTCGGTACTCTCCAGCTAAGTGCTTATATTATCTTTTTTTTTCTTCAAAATCTGTTCCTTGCACTTTAAAGTAGAATGTGCAGTTGTTCTATCTCGCCGTTCATTCTTACTCATGGGTTTGGAGCCAATCCCTCAGCTCCAAGTCAGCCTACTATAAAGCTCGAGGTTTTCAAACAGCTCTAGGCCAAGTCCCTATCCCATGATGCACCTAGAGTTACCCCAGATCTAGTTTGCCGCTGCAACAGATCGGAGGTTCTCACTAGCTCAGGCCAGTAAAAAAATAGAAGTTATGTTCTTACCATAACGTTCCATGTTAGTTGTCTTCTTCTCGCCTTCTTCTTGCTGGATGGGTTCGGAGCCGACCTCGGCTCCGACTCGGCCACTGTAAAAGCTCGAGAGTTGGTTCCACCGGCTCGAGGCTCCCCTTATATCCCACAATGCTAGGCGAGAGTTACCTCAGATCTCGTTTGTAAGCTAACCCCAGCTTATAATAGTAACAGAATAACTATAACAAAGTCCACCTCTAAACCAGGGAGAAAGAAGGGTGACCTACATCCTGATCCAGGAAATATGCACAACAGCATATACCTAAGAAAAGAGGTGGTAGAAAGAGAGGTCACAATCACAACTCCTCTAGGTCTGTCCAGGCCAGGGGGAAGGAGGGTGGGGCCTTAAGAAGAAGCGAGAAGAAGACAACTAACATGGAACGCGTTATGGTAAGAACATAACTTCTATATGTTAAGTTGTCTATCTCGCCTTCATTCTTGCTGGATGGGACCGGTCCCTAGCACCTTGTCCCGGGTGGCCTAACGGAACAGACTCCTGAGAACAGTGGAACCAAAGTTAGCTCTATGCCTAGAAGCTAAATCCAACTTATAATGAGAAATGAAAGTATGAGGAGTAGCCCAAGTAGCCGCTGCACAAATGGTGTCAATAGGCAGTCTGTCTTGGAAGGCTAAAGAAGTAGCCAAAGCTCTGGTGGAATGGGCCTTAGGTTTATTAGGCAGCTTTTGGTGTCTAATTTCATAAACAAGGGAAATCAGAGATGTTAGCCATCTAGATAATGTTACCTTTGAAACTGAAAGTCCCTTTCTGCCTTCTGCATAGGAGACAAACAGCTGGTCAGATTTTCTAAATTGTTTTGTTCTATCCAAATAGTACCTCAACTGACGATGAACATCTAGCCAGTGTAATCTTTGTTCAGACCTATTGGAATATTCTGGAAAAAAGACAGGGAGGTCAATGCTTTGATTTAGGTTAGACGTCGAGACTACCTTAGGCAAAAAGGACGGGTTGGTTCGTAAGGATACCCTGTCCTTATGGAACAATAGATAAGGAGGTCGACAGCTGAGTGCATGAAGTTCCGAAACTCTTCTAGCTGAAGTAATAGCTACCAGAAAGAGAGTCTTCCATGATAGCAATTTTAAAGAGCAGGAGGCTGCAGGTTCGAAAGGGGGAAGAATCAAAGAAGTAAGAACTAAATTTAGGTCCCAAGGAGAAGGAGGATTTCTTATAGGAGGTCTGAGTAGAAAAACTCCTTTCAAAAGGCTTTGCAAAGCTTGTGGGACATTATGGCAGATTCTGAAATACCCACATGAAAGTTAGAAATAGCTGCCAATTGAACTTTAAGAGTAGAAGGAGATGAACCTGCATGGAAGAGTTCAGCTAGAAAATCAAGGACTATTTGGATAGAAGCAGTGAAAGGATCTATGTCCCTTCCTTGAGCCCAATATGTGAAGCGTTCCACTTACTCAAATAAATCTTTGTGGAAGATTTATGGGAAGCTAACAAAATATCTCGAACAGAGTGAGATAATTGAGGAAGCCTGGCTAAGGTTGGAACTGGAGGAACCAAGCAGTGAGGTTCAGAGAGGGAAGGGAGCGATGAAACTGACCCGACTGATGGATCAAAAGATCTGGAACTAGGTCCAGATGCCAAGGTCGCTCCAATAGAAATTGATGTAGAAAGGGGAACCACACCTGTCGAGGCCAGTAAGGAGCAATGAGGATCAACGTGGCCTTCTGAGCGATAGCTTTCTGTATCACTTGAGAGATTAGTGGGAAGGGAGGAAATGCATACAGAAGTCCCCGGGGCCAAACTTGGACTAGAGCGTCTCTGCTGGGATGGCCTGGTAAAGGGAATAGTGTGAAATAATCTCTGCACTTGCTGTTTTGGGGAGTAGCAAAAAGGTCGCAGCAAGGCTGACCCCACTTGAGAAAAATTTCTCTCACAACAGAGTCTTTCAGAGACCACTCGTGAGGCATGAGGATAGCTCTGCTCAACTTGTCCGCGATTTGACTGGACTTCCCGGGGATGTGCGTTGCTATCAGAAACCGCTGAGAAGAAATCACCCATTGCCACAGTCTGAGTGCTTCTCGACACGGGGTAGGACCTGGTTCCGCCTTGTTTGTTGATATACCACACTACAGACATGTTGTCTGTCTGGATTGCAATAGTTCCCAAGGGAAGAGAGTCTTGAAGGGCTTGCAACGCTAAAAGCACTGCTCTCATCTCCAGAACATTTATGTGCAAGTGGCATTCGTCTGGTTGCCATGTGCCCTGGACAGTCCTGCCCTGATAATGCCCCCCCCACCCGATCAGGGAGGTGTCCGTTGTCAGAGTAGCAACCGGAGGGGGAGGAACAAAGGGTCTTCCCAATAAGAGCTGAGGGGAAGACATCCACCACAGGAGATGATTTCTGCATGTCTGCGTAATCATAATGGTGTGGGACATTGGAAGTTGCTGGTATGACCATTGTGTAAAGAGCATCCATTGAAGGATTCTCATGTGGAATCTGGCTAATGGAAGCAGAGGTATGGCAGCCGCCATAATTCCCAACACTTTCAGAACTAACCTGGCTTTGATTCTGTTGTTGCTGAAGAGGAATGAGACCAGTTTGTGTATGTCTGTTATTCTCTGATCTGTTAGTCTCGCAGACATGTCGACTGTGTCTAGATTTGCGCCTATGAAGGTAATAGTGCGACAAGGCGACAAAACAGACTTTTCGCAATTTATTGAAATGCCTAACTTTTGACAAATGCGAAAGGTGTAATCCCTGGCCATTAGAAGAAGATGCTTGGTGGGAGCTGTGAGGAGCCAGTCGTCCAAATATGGAAACACCTGGAATCCTTGTCGTCTCAGGTGAGAAGCTACCACTGCCATGCATTTGGTAAACACCCGGGGGGCAGTGGTGAGACCAAAGGGCAGGGCCCTGAACTGAAAATGACTGGTTCCCAGCCTGAAGCGGAGGAATCTTCTGGAGCGTCTGTTCATTTTTATGTGATAGTACGCATCCTGAAGGTCTATAGAGCACATCCAGTTTCCTTTTCCCAATAGGGGAAGGATGGACTGCAGCGTGACCATCCGAAATCTTGTTTTCTTGACTGATCTGTTCAAGATACTGAGATCCAAAATTGGTCTCCAGTCCCCTGTTTTTTTTGGAACTAAAAAGAACCTTGAGTAGATTCCGGATCCTTGCTGGTCTGCTGGAACTGGCTGAATTGCTCTTTTCGCAAGCAGCTTTGAAATTTCTAAAGCTGCTAGATCCCTTTGAGCGGGTGGAACATCTGGAAGGGATTTTTTTGATTGGTTTGGAATGCGAAGAAAGGGAATGGAATAGCCTTCGGAAATGATGGACTGTACCCATTTGTCTTGAGTCAGGGATAGCCAGGCTTCTGGGTACAGTGACAAACTTCCCCCGACTGCCTCCGAAGATGGGCAGTCGGGCAACACCTCAGGGATGCTGAAAGGGCTTATCAGAGAAGGCTTCTCGATTGCCCTGGTTCTGCGGACTCCCACTGCCTCTAGGGCGACGTCTACCATTGTTATTCCCGCCTCTGCCTCTGGCGGGGAATCGACTCTGTGCGTCAGGTGAAGACCCTTGAGATTGTTTGCGGAACCACATTTTTCCACTTTTCTGACCTTTGGGGTAAGGCCTAGAAGGAGTAGAAAAACGGACTCCGACGGCAGAAAGAGTCTTGCCATCAGTCTCGCACCTAGTCAAGGTTTCTTTCACTTGAGGACCAAAGAGAGATGATCCATCGAATGGGGAATTAGTGAAAGACGTTTTAAAGGGGTCCGCAAAGTTGCATAGCCGCATCCAGGCATGCCTACGTAAAGCCACACCTGTCCCTGCGGCCCTGCTCGCTCCATCAGCCGCATAAGAGAGGCGCATGGAGGAGTTGGCTATGGAGTTCAGGGTAGCCAGCTGAGTGTTCATCTTATCTTGAAACCCCGCAGCCGTAGGATCCTTCAACATGTCACTCGCTTCTTTGATCAAGTCCCTTTGAAGACGAGTAAAATGGCATAGGTAGTTCAGCGAATGCATTGCAAATGTCGCTGACGAGAACATCCGCTTCCCGTACCTGTCCATGGACCTAGATTCCTTGTTAGGTGGATGGACAGGCACTGAAGGATCAGCTAGTTCCTTCTTAGTGGCAGCAGCAACCACCATAGCATCCACAGAAACTCCTTTTGTCAAAAACTGTTTATCTGCTGGTGCTGTTATGAATTTAGAGGGTCTCCTGGGAGTGGGGTCCACCGAATCAGGAGCCGTCCATGCCTTTTTTGCTACCACCTGCATGAGGGGGTCAAAGGGTGGAGATACCCAGGAGGTGGAAGGACGAGAGCCAAACGCCTCAAGGTACACAGATTCATCCTCCGAAGGGTTTAGGGCTGGCCAATTTCCCCTCTGCTTAAGGATTTCTAGAATGTCTGCAAAAGAGACATCTTCAGAAGGGGAACGGGGGGAACCCTCGGAATCCTCTAAATCTGTGTCAGAGGTGACGGACTCAGGTGAGTCTATGTGTTTCCTCTTACACTTTCTCTTCCGAGGGGGCTCTTCTGCCAAATCAGGAGAGGCCTCGGAAGAGGATGAGATCCCCACAGGGGATTCCTGAGGAGCTGGCTCTCTGCGGTCCAGGATGAGGGAGTGAGTCGACTTGACCTGAGGCACCGAAGAGGGGGGGGGCAGACGGAGCCGACTGTGGGGTAGAACCTGGTTCTAACACACTCCGCATGACCTCGAACGCACCCCTGTCAGGCAAAGCCAGAGGTCCCGCTCGAAAGCTAAGAACCTCCCTCGGCACCGACAGCGATGGCTCCGAGGCCGATGTCGGAGCCGAACTCACCAGCGCCGAAGCGCCGAGAGGGAGAGCGGGGTCGGACAATGGTCCGATGCCACTTACCCCCTCGGAGCCGACGATGGAAGTCCGGCGCCGAGATTCTTCCAAGGAAGAAATCGGAGCCGACGATGGAGCCGAAGACAATTGTATCGGCTCTGACGCTACCACAGTCTCGGTTCCGAAATGCCCCGGCTCCAAGCTCAATGGAGTCGGAGGAGGAACATATTGAAGGACAGGGGCAGACATCGACTGATGAGTCGGGCTCTGAAGCATTTGGGCCAGTGCCTCGGACTTAAGAAGTCGACTCACTACCCTCTGAAGGTCATGGTCCGACAGCCTCGATGACCTAGAGGAGTGAGATCTATGGCTCCGTTCAGACAGCAGAGGAGATGCTGGAGCCGAATGAACGGAGCCAAGGGATGGTGACCTAGACCTCTTCCTAGATGTCGGTTCCGAGATTTTGGTCGGAGCCGACACGGAAATGTCTAATACCTCGGCTCCAGCCGGAGCCGAGGAACCACAGAAACTGTAGCCTGAGACTTATCGGCTCCAGCCGGAGCCGATGTAGATGGAGGTTTCGAAGCCTTAGGTCTCGGCTCAGTAGCTGGAGCCGAGGACCTAGAAGCCTTGGAGGGCTTTCCCGAAGAGACAGTTAGGGAATCCTCAGGCTTTAGTAAACCTCTCAGTATCAGTTTGTTTTTTCTTTCCTGCAGGACCCTGGGGCTGAAGCCGTGGCATACAGCACAGGAGTCCTGCAGGTGCAAAGGTCCCAGGCAGTAGACACAAGAAGTGTGACCGTCTGTCAGAGACATTTTCTGACAGCAGGCATCACACTTCTTGAAGCCTGAGACCTTTGAGTCTTTAGACATATTAGAAAGTGTAATCACACACACACAGTCAAACACACTGATTACACCCTATCCTATTTTAAACTCAAAATATAAAACTATCAAGGTTTTAAAATAAGAGCAGAAACACACACACACACACCACTAGGGGATGAGGGAAGAAGGCCTGAAGGCCCGAGGGAAGAACTTATAGTTCTTGTGGAAAATAAAAGGGATTTTAGATAGAAGTAGGAGGGAATCCACTAAACTAATGGAAACAAGTGATAAAATTAAAATTAAAGGGGTTTAATTACACTAACTTTAGTTCAAAGTTACTTACCAAGAAGCCGGTAGAAAACCAACACCTCGATCGCTGTAGCGGCAAACGAGATCTGAGGTAACTCTCGCCTAGCATTGTGGGATATAAGGGGAGCCTCGAGCCGGTGGAACCAACTCTCGAGCTTTTACAGTGGCCGAGTCAGAGCCGAGGTCGGCTCCGAACCCATCCAGCAAGAATGAAGGCGAGATAGACAACTTAACATCCTTACTTTTTTCTATATTTCAAATATTGTTGATATTTTCTTCAAAAAATAGTTAGTTAGCTAAACTCTTACAGCTTTATCTGTAGTTTCCATTTCCCTTGTGTGCCCTTTTTCATAGCTTAATATTTGGCCTCTTTTTTTCTTAGGCCTATTTAAAGTTCTGACTAAAAAGTTGTTTAAACAGTGATCTTCTGTCACCTTTTTTCTTAGAAATAGTATTGTGTGCTTAGATAGTGACCTTTGTCACAGCTTTATAGTTAATAGAGTTAACTTTATTAGAGTATAGCTTGGTTATTTGTATTTAGTTAGTGATTTTTGTCACTACTGGATATTATCTGCTTAGATAAATAGTGTGTGTGTGTGATTTGTTAGCCTTAGTTTGAAGGGCTTCTGTTTTTATATTTAGCCTGTTTTTTATTAGAAGGCTTATTGATATATTTGATTGTTGATGGGTGTGATTAATTTTCTATCTTGGCTGATGACAAGGACAAACACCCTAAGTCAGGGTTTAAAAAATGCCCTAAATGTGGGCAGAAGATATTTGTCACTGACAGTCATGTCAATTGCATTTATTGCTTAGGAGCAATACACTTGCAAGAAACCTGCTCCATATGCCATTCCTTTTCTTCTTGGGTTCTCCAAGAGAGAAAGAGGAAACTCACTGATAGGGGTTTATTGAAACCTTCTTCCCAGGAGGCTTTGAGTCACCAGGATGGATCTTGTAAGTCCTCAAAGTCTTCCAAGACTTCCATGGAATCAAAAAAATCAAAAAAAGTCTGTGGCATTGGCTCTACAGGTCTTGGAGCCGACTGTCTTATTTTTCGGAGCCAGTCCCCAGTTCTGGAACTGGTATCTGAAATTCCAAAGTCTCCATTATTACACCATCAATCCATTCATCTCGGTCTTCTGTTAGCCTTTCTGATTTGGATGTAGATTATGTGGTGCAGAAGCTTTTACAGGTACCAGCCTTTGCAAAATTATCAGCTCTGACCCAGGAGGCTTTGGAGCTAAAGACCCTTATGCCAGCTACAACTCTTCCTCCTCCATGCCATACCAGTCCTTTGGAGCCAGTGGAGTCAGACTTGATTGTGGAGCCAACGCCTACTCCAGTGTCTTCAGCTCCGTTCACTCTGACGTCCTCAGCACCAGTCGAGGACTCTTGAACACGACACTCTCTGGTCGGGTCTGGGAAGGATAGTCTGACCTGTCGATTCTGACTCTGCCTCTCGAGGCTTCGGCTCAGATGAGCTCGGCTCTTACCTCGGGCTGGGAGCCCACTGTCCCGGTACCGGGGGTATCGACTGTTTCCTTGGATCCATCTATCCCTTCACATAGGAGCAGGGGTGCCTTCGAAGCCATGAAGAGAGTTATGTCTCCTAAGACATCCTGAACCTCAGGTCCGGCTTCTTCACCCCCTAAAGCGCCTGTGTCTGCTTCTGCTTCACAGATCCTGGCAAAGTGTAGAGACCCAAAGCCTTAGGAAGCCCCATTGGGTGGCTCATGCTCTTCCGAGACCTCACCAGAAGCTTCCACTGATGAGGTTCCCAGAAAGAGAGTTTGTAAGAGGAAACATCTAGATTCTCCTCAGGAGTCCCTAACATCTGATACTGACTTTGATGAATCAGAACGATCCCCCATGGTCCCCATCTGAGTATATCTCACTTGCAGAGATACTTGAAATCCTTAGGCAGAGGGGTGACTGGCAGTCCACAAACCCTACTGAAGATGAGTCGGTTCTCCTGACGGCTTTCGGGTCTCAGCTCTCCACCTCTTGGGTGTCTCTGCCCTTCGATGAGCTTATGTAGCTGGTCTCACGAAGGGCATGGGAGTCTCCGGACACCATGGAGCCTTTCCCTAGGAGACCTAATAAGTTTATATCTGCTCCCCAAGATAAATCTTTTTTGACCAAAGGTGTGCCAGTTGATGCCATGGTGGTGGCGGCAGCCACCAAAAGGAAATGTCAGAAACTTCTTCTTCTGTCCATCGTCCTAACAGAGACTCCAGGATCATGGATAGATATGGGAAGAGCATGTTTAGTTCAGCGACTTTTGCACTTCACTCAACTACTTAACCCATTTCATGAGACTGCAAAGAGATCTCCTTAAAGAGCTGGGAGATGCTCTTCAGGGTACAGTAGCTGCAGGAGCTTCAGACAAAGTTGCTTCCCAGCTTGCTACCCTCAACTTCACTGTTAACTCGTCTATGCACCTCATTTCTTATGCAGCTGATGGAATGAGTAGGGCAGCGGGTACAGAAATTGCTCTTAGGAGACACTCCTGGATGCGTTTGTGTTCCTTCGTGAAGCCCTTTAAGTCATCCTTTGTGAATACCCCTTTTGAGGGCTCATCTCTTTTCGGGCCCACAGTCAAGGAAACTTTGACCAGGTGTGAGAAAGAAGGAAAGACTCTGCTGTTGGAGTCCGTTTTTCCACCCCTACCAGACCCTACCCCAAAGGTCAAAGAGGAGGAAAAATCTGGTTCCAAAAAGCCCAAGGAGCCTTTCAGAACACACATGGTGAACCTCCCTCCAGGGGCAGAGAAGGGGGCAATAATGGAAGATGCAGCCCTCATGGCAGAGGGGGTCCGCAAAACCAGGGCGACAGAGATCACTTCTTTGGGAAGCTCTACCAGCGCTCCTGAAAGGAGGTCCAACTGCCCTGCTCTGGAGGCAGTCGGGGGTCGCTTGTCTTTGTACACAGATGCCTGGCTCAAAATAAACGACAACTGGGTACAAAGTATCATTTCCAGAGGATACTTCATTCCATTCTCCACACCCCCTCCACCAACAAGAAAAATCCTGGACGTTCCACCCAGTTATAGGGAACAAGCAACAGTAGAGGTCCAAACGTTGCTAAGAAAGAGTCATTCAACCAGTTCCAGCAGACCAGACAGGAGCCGGAACTTACTCAAGATTCTTTTTAGTTCCAAAAAAGACAGGGGACTGGAGACCTATGTTGGACCTCAGCAGACAAAACAGATTTGTCAAGAAAGAGAAGTTTCAGATGGTCACGCTTCAGTCGATATTTCCCTTTTTAGGGATAGACAATTGGATGTGTTCGATAGATCTCCAGGATGCGTACTACCACATAAAAATGGCCAGACCATCCAGGGATCATCTGCGCTTCCGGCTGGGAGCCAATCACTACCAGTTTTGTGCCATGCCCTTTAGTCTCACTACAGCCCTCAGAGTGTTCACCAAATGTATGGGCAGTGGTCACGACTCACTTGAGACTTTTAGGATTCCAGGTGTTTCTGTACCTAGATGATTGGCTCCTCACCGCCACCACCAGGCATCAACTCATTCAAGCCAGGGACTCCACCCTGCAGCCAGCTGGGCATTACGATAAACTCAGAAAAATCTGCCTTGTCACCATCGCAACATATCATTTTTATTGGAGCAGAACTGGACACCACCACCACGCTAAGATTTTCAGTAGAAACAGCCTTACTACTCCATCAGCAGGTCCGCATTCTGATATCCAAAAACAAAGCTACAGCATCAGAAGTTCTAAAGTTGTTAGGCATGATGGCAGCTCCAATTCTGGCCATACCACTGGGTCGTATGCACATGCATATACTGCAATGGCTGTTGTTCACTCAATGGTCTTACCAAGAGCTTCCCATGTCTCACCTGATAATGATCACAAACTCTTGCAAAAAGGATCTTCAGTGGTGGTTGTCCTCACTTCATGTCATGATAGGACGTCCCTTTGTTTTGCCCCCTCCAGGGGGCACAGTGACCATGGACGCTTCCCTGATAGGGTGGGGGGACATTTTCAAGGAAGGACAGCCCAAAGCTCATGGACCGAAAAAAAGAGACATCTGCATATCAATGTCTTAGAGATGACAGCAGTACTTTTAGTGTTGCAGTACTTCCAGGACTCTCTTCCTCTGAGTACAATTGCGATTTAGACAGACATGTCAGTGGTCTGGTACTTGAACAAACAAGGGGGAACCAGGTAATATCCCCTTTGTCACAAGGCCCTAATAGTATGGCAGTGGGCTATATCCACCCAGCGCTTTCTGTTAGCAATGCACATCCCGGGGAAATCCAACGTGATAGCAGACAAGCTGAGCAGAGCAATTATATTGCCCCATGAGTGGTCCCTCAAGAAAGAAATAGTGGACAGGATATTCCGCAGGTGGGGCCAGCCTTGCTGCGACCTTTTTGCCAGTCACATGAACATGAAATGCAGAAGCTACTTTTCCCTGATTCCCCCTCTGGGAGAAGCCCCAAGGGACGCACTTATTCACAATTAACCTTTCCACCAATCCCGTTAATACCCAAGGTTCTACAGAAAGCAAAAACTCTGGGAAGGACCATCATTCTAATAGCCCCTCATTGGCTTTGTCAGATTTGGTTCCACTTTCTTCGACTTCTTTTGGAGGCCCCTTGGATTCTGGACCCAGATCCAGACCTTCTGATGCACTCATCTGGGAACTTCATCCCTCTCTGCAGTCCCTGAAGCTGACAGCTTGGCTGCTCCAATTCCCATCATAGCCAGGTTGCATAACTTTCCAATGAGACGAAGCAAATTCTCTTATCCTCTCATAAATCCTCTATGAGGAAGCTATACTTTAGCAAATGGAAAACATTTTCTATATGGGCCTCTAAAAACAATATTGATCTTTTCCAAGCCCCTATGGCCTCTATACTAGAGTTCTTGACCATTATCTTCAGTAAAGGAGCTGCAGCAGCAACAGTCCATGTTCAGCTTGCTGCCATTTCTAACTTTCATCTTGTATTCGAAGGACTGAATATTATGTCACACAAATTATCCAAAGCCTTTCTCAAAGGGACCTTTCATCTCAGACCACCTGTGAAATTTCCCTATTCCCATGAAATCTAAATTTTATGCTTTCCCGCATTATTCTTCCTCCATTTGAACCAGCTTCCTCATGTGACCTGAAATTTTTGTCACGGAAGACTATCTTTTTAGTGGCTATTACTTATGCCCGCAGAGTGTCAGAGCTTCAAGCCTTGTCCATTAAACCTCCTTACTTGATTTTCCATGCTGACAGAGTCTCATTTCGAACAAACCTCTCCTTTTTGCCTAAGGTTTGCACTGAAACTAATCTTAACCAAATTATTGATTTGCCAGTTTTCTTCCCCAATCACTCCAACAATCTAGAATACATGCTGCATAAACTTGATGTTCACAGACAGCTCAGATTTTACTTGGATAGAACAAAAGATTTTAGGAAATTGGAACAGCTTTTTGTTTCCTTTTCATACTCCAGGAAAGGTATGCCAGTGCCTAAAGCAATTCTGTCTAAATGATTATCTGATTGTACCACATTTGCTTATTCAGCTGCCAATATGCCTTTGTAACATAAAATTAAAGCTCACTCAACCAGAGCAGTTTCTGCAGCCTCTGCTTTTTCTGCTAGACTTCCTATTGATAACATTTGTGCAGCAGCGACTTGGTCAAGACCTCATACCTTTATCACTCATTACAGAGTTGACAGGGCCTCCTTTGGATCCACTGTCCTGAAAAATATACTCAAGTGAGCCACCTGAGATAGATGGTGCTTGGGACGCTACCCATCAGTAAGCATGAACGGCGAGATAGATCAACTTTGCATAAAGAAGTTATGTACTTACCATAACGTAACATGTGAGTTGTTCATCTCGCCTTCATTCTTACGTCCCTCCCTCCTACCTCCTCCTGGGTTTTCAGAAGACCGAGATGCTAGATCCTTCCTGGTCACTCAACCCTTTTTTACTTTCTCTTATGGAGTTGTAGAATGACCTATGGTATTATTATATGCAGCAAACAAGATCTGAGGTAACTCTAGGTGCATCATGGGATAGGGACTTGGCCTCGAGCTATTTGAAAACCTCGAGCTTTGTAGTAGGCCGACTCAGAGCCGAGGGATCGGCTCTGGACCCATCAATAAGAATGAAGGTGAGAGGAACAACTCACATGGACCATAATGGTAAGTACATAACTTCTTTTTTTTCTTCTTTTGTAATCTTTGATGAGTGTGTGATATATATATATATATATATATATATGGTTTACTACTGAAATGTTGAACGGCACTACATCGACTGTACTATAGTCGAACATGGAAGTTCGAAAATAGTAATGTTGACGTCAAAAAAACAATCTAGGAATGGTTTTAACATGGGTTGAGGTAGGTGTTCAGTATTATTCAGAACTACAAACATCTCCCCTACCTCAACCCATGTTAAAATACAGTCCTAGATTGTTTTTTTGTCGTTGACATTACTATTTTTGAACTTCCGTGTTCAACTATAGTACAGTCGATGTAGTGCCGTTCGACATTTCAATAGTAAACCTATATATATATATATATATATATATATATATATATATATATATATATAATATATAAACCTTGTCTCTACCCTTTTTCTTCACCCAGTGGTATTCTCCTTTACCATCATTGGTAAATTGTTTTCCCCCTTTTTCTCTTTCTGCCTCTTAGGTAATCTCTCTGATACCATCGCTGGTATCTTCCTCTTCCCCTTACCTACTATAGGTATTTCCTCCTACCACTGTTGGTAGGTTTCCCTTCCTTCCTTTCTCTGTTTAGAGTGATTGTGTGTGTGTGTGTGTGTTCTTTAAAATGGTGGAGTAGCAGAAAGGCACTTCGGGCTTCAAGCAGTGCCAAGATTGTGGAAGAAAGATGCCCAATTCAGATGGGTATCTTTCGTGCGTGTATTGTTTGGGTACATCCCACTTAGAGACTGTCTGTAAGATCTGCCAGGGATTCAGTTTCCGAACTTTGCCAGAACATTGAAACAAACTGATTTTAAAGGTATTGTTAAAATCCATCTTTGACAAAGCCCTCTCTAAGCCAAAGTCTTCCATAACTGAAATTAAAAAGAGAAGCCATTTGGTGCTGAGCTCATCATCGGCACTAGACTCCAAATCTCATAAGTCGTCGGTTCCATCAGTTTCTTGGAACCAAAGAGTAAAGTTCCCAAACTGACTGTGACACAAGCCTTCGGTACCAACAGTTATGTTCCCCATTGGTACTGACAGTTTCTGCACTGATCTTGACTTCCTCAGCAATGACAGTCCCGTCAGCACCAACCTTGCCAGTCTCAGCACTGACAACCTCATCGGCTCCAGTAACCTTGACTTCCCACTCTATTCTAACTTCTCCATCTGTTCCGCAGCATATGGTGCCAAAGATCGAAGTAATTGTCCCTCCACGAATAAGGTATTCTCCTTCTACAGAACCCTTCCTGGGTCAACTCCCCAGCCCTTTTGTGGATAGGCCAGAGTCTCCCTCTGGGATGTCGGTCCATTCAACCAGAGTCTTTCCGAGGTTGACATGGTGAGATTGGTAGATCAGCTTTTGGCGGCCAGGGGTCTTCCCACACCCACTCAGACCTCCTTCCTTCCTGGAGCTGAGGCCTGTTCCCCAGGACTCTGGATTATCCTCCTCCGACCTCTTTTCTTGGTTTGGAGCCCACCACTTTGATTACCCAGGTTCCAGCTTTTCCAGTGCCAGCAGAAGCTCCTTCTTCAGTACCTGGTTCGGCTCTGATGTCTTCAGCTCCAATGGAATTGATAGGCCCCAGGGGTCATAGTTCTGTTGTCGGTTTGGGGGCTTCAGTATGGTACCGATTGTTTGCTCGGGGCTCTTTGGCCCTCTGGACTCTGACAGCTTTGGACTCTCCCCCCTGGCTCCTGCTTTGGAGGGCAGCCCTTTGGAGCGGGGTGTGACCCCAGTTCCGAGGTTGTCTTTCTCAGTTCTGGGCTACCATCCCTCTTTGGGGGGCCTGCCTTCCAAATTATGCAGGCAGCTTTAGCCTCTGTGGGCTCTCAGCTGGCCTCTTCTGCATCAGAGTGTCACATATTTATACCCTCTGGATAGCAGCTGTCACCCTCTCTCATGTTGGGACAGCAGGCACTGAAGCAGCAAGATATCCCTGTTCAGGTCCCCTCTTCTTTGGAGTCCTCGCCAGAGATTCCCACTGAGCAGCCAACCTGTCAGAAGACTTGCAAGAGGAAGTATCTACATTCCCCAGATGCATCTGTCAAGGAAGACCCAGATTACGATGAAGGGGGGGGCTCCATCCTGGTCACCCCCTGAAGATGTCTCATTTGGGGATATCCTAGAAATCTTAAAACAGAGGAGTAATTGGAAGTCCTCCAACCCATCCTCAGAGGAATCTGTGTTCTTGCAGGCTTTTGATGCTCACACATCTACTTCCTGGGTGACCCCTGCCGCTTATGACCTTATTAAACTGATTGCTCAGCAGGTGTGGAAGGCTGCTGATTCTATAGAGCCAATTCCCCAGAGGCCAGACAAGAATTTGACAGTTCCTGAAGATCAGACTCACTGGGGGAAGGGTTTAGTAGTAGACACCATGGTGGTGGCAGCCGGCACCAAAAAGGAACTTGCTGATGAGAGTTCCACTGTCCATCCTCCTAACCGAGAGTCTCTGATGATGGACAGGTTTGGGAATCGGGTCTTTGCATTATCGACCTTCACTCTTAGGTCCTTGAACTTCATGGCACACTTTACTAGACTCCAAAGGGACCTGATAAAGGAGCTATTGGATACCCTAGCTGGAGCTGTGTCTGATGAGGTATGGTATAAAGTTGCCACCCTGGAGTCTATATCGAATTTGTCCATGCAGCTCATCGCTCATGCAGCCGAAGGAATGACTAGGGCAGCAGGTTCAGGCATTGCCATAAGGTGTCATCCCTGAATGTGCTTGTGTGACTTTGCAGTACCTTTCAATTCTTCCTTCGTCAATACTCCTATTGACAGATCTTCTATGTTTAGCCATAAAGTCAAAAACACACTAGCCAGGTGTGAAAAAAGATGGAAACACCCTATCTGCTGTGGGCGTTCATTTCTCTACTCCTCAACAATCCTACTCTAGCAATCGGAGGAGTGGTGGAAAAAATGTGGTTCAAAAAATCCCAAGGGCCTTTTCAGGACACGTGGTGAATAGTCCCCTCAGGGCAGAGGGGGAGTTCTAATGGAAGATGCCCTCCCAGTGGCAGAGGAGGTCCGCGAAATCAGGGCTCCAGAGATTTCTTATCCAGACAGCCCTACCAGTGCTCCTGAGCAAAGGCCCGGTTGCTTATTTCTGTAAGCAGTCAGGAGAAGATTTTCACCGCATCAGACAAGCCTGGCTATTGATAACTTTGGATACTTGGGTGCAGAGAATTATCACCAGAGGTCACTCTCTTTCCAAAGTTCCCAAAACAAATCCCCACGTTCCACCCAATCAGAAGGATTAAGCAGCCATAGAGATTCAAAAGCTGCTCAAAAAAAGAGTCATCCAAGACGTCCCACCAGACCAAAGAGGATCCAGATTTTACTCAAGATTCTTTTTAGTGCCAGAAAGACAGGTGACTGGAGACAGATTTTAGATCTCAGCCTTCTGAACAAGTTTGTTCAGCAATCAAAATTTCAGATGGTCATGGTTTAGTATATACTTCCCTTTCTATAGGGAGAATGATTGGATGTGCTCTATAGATCTTCAAGATGCGTATTACCACATAAAGATGGGCAAATGCATCAGAAGGTCCCTCCGCTTCTGGCTGGGAGCCAGTCATTTCCAATTCTTTCGGTCTTACCGCAGCCCCCAGGGTGTTAACCAAATACATGGCAACAGTAAGAGCTCACTTGAGACTACGTGAATTCCGAGTGTTTCCATATATAGATGACTGGCACCTCACCGCCCCCACCACCAGGCATCTACTGCTTCAAGTCACAAACTTCATATTGAACTTTTCCCAGTCTTTGGGCATTATGATCAACACAGAGAAATCCCAGCTAAATCCAACACAAGATCTAGATTATACAGGGGCACATCTCAGTACAGTTTCTTGTATAGCCTCTTTCCCTCTACACAGGCTACAAAAATTGAGGTTGCAAGTACAATTAATCTTGTCCAAAAACAAGGTTCCTGCTCTTCTAGTTTTACAAGCTCTGGGATCTATGGCAGTGACCATAAGCTTAGTGCCCCTCACAAGGTATCATATGAGACTGCTTCAGTGGCTCTTGGCACAATGGTCAGTCCTGACACAATGTCTTACCCGATTCTAATAACAAATCACTGCAAGAAAGATCTATCCTGATGGATGAAGTCAGAACACCGCCTATGGGGCCGTGCCTTCACTCCCTCTCTGCCTACAGTCATAGTGACCACAGACCCTTCCCAGATCGGGTGGGGGAGGCATTATCTGGGAAGAACAGTTCAAGGCACCTGGTCCGCACAAGAGGCCAACTTGTGCATAAATGTCCTAGAACTGAGGGTGGTGCTTCTAGTGTTGCAAGCCTTTCAGTCTGCCCTTTCTTCGGGAACAGTTGCAATCCAGTCAGACAATATTTCAGTAGTCTGGTACATCAACAAGCAAGGTGTAACCAGATCCTACCACCTATGTCAGGAAGCTCTCAGGATTTGGCAATGGGCTATCACTTCCAACCAGTTTTCAATAGCAATTCATATCCCGTGAAGTTCCAATGTGATAGCGGACAAACTGAGGAGATGCATACTCCTACCTCATGAGTGGTCTCTCAATCACAATATAGCAATGAAAATCCTTCATTGCTGGTGCCAGCCTTGCTGCAATCTTTTTGCCTCCCCAATAAACAAATGCAGCAGCTACTTTGCTGTCATTCCCCCGCAGGGGGCGGCCCCCAAGATATGCTGTCCATGGGACTTCTTTACATCTTTCCCCCAATTCCTCTGATCCCCTTATGCCTGATGAAAGCCCAAAGTTGAGAAGTAAAGTGATCCTCATTGCACCCTATTGGCCCCATGAAGTCTGGTTTCCCTTTCTTTGGCCTCACCTGATTCACCATCCTTGGATTCTGGATCCAATTCCAGACCGTCTGTCTCAGACACAGGGACTGGTGCATCCAAATCTTCACAGTCTCAAGCTGACAGCTTGGTATCTCCAATTCCATTAATTGCCAGGCTAAACAAATTATCTTCCCCAGTACAGAAGATCCTCCTCACCTCTCATAAACTATCCACTAGGAAACTCTTTTAGCAAATGGAAGACGTTCTCTGTTTGGGCTCGTACAAAATATTTAGATTCCTTTTCAGCACCAGTTGAGAAGATCTTGGAGTTTCTGGCATCACTTTTTGAGCAAGGAACTTCGGCTTCCACCATTTAAGTCCGATTAGCAGCCATTTACAATTTTCACAATGGGTCTGATGATCATACCTTGATTTCCTATTGTTTATGCAAAACTTTTCTTAAAGGTGCTATACATATGAAGCCCCTTCTCAAGGATCCTATAGCTCCATAGGATCTGACTTCAGTGCTACAATCTTTTGGTCCTTCTGTCCTTTGAGCCAGCAGCTACATGCGATCTTAAATTTATATAATGGAAAACTCTTCTTCTGGTGGCCGTAACTTTTGCCAGGAGAGTTTCTGAATTGCAGGCTGTGTGTGTCAACCACCCTTACATGATTTTTCACAAAGACAGGGTGTCACTAAGAACCAATCTATCCTTCCTTCCTTCCTAAAGTGGTTTCAGAATCTAATATTAACCAGAGTATAGACTTGTCTGTCTTCTTCCCGAAATTTTCGAAGAAAGGTGAATACTGCTTGCATCTGCTAGATATTCACAGACTGCTACGTTTTCATCTTGACAGAACCAAACAGTCTAGAAATTCAGACCAATTATTTGTGTCCTTTTCAGGTTCAACCTTGGGCAAACCTGTCTCAAAAGTTACCTTATCAAAATGGCTTAGAAACTGTGTTACTTTCATTTATAATTGCAATAACTGCAAGTTGCCTACACCTATTAAAGCACATTCTACCAGGTGTGTATCTGCCTGGGCTGCTTTTCATTCCAAGGCCTCCATGGAAGAAATATACTCAGCTACAACATGGGCCACTCCCCATACTTTTATCACCCATTATAAATTGGATATGGCCTCCAGGGGAAAAGCATCCTTTGGCTCTGGTGCTTGGGAATATCCTTCCTTACAGGCACTCAGGATCTAAAGTAGCTGGGCACTCTGTCCCATTCGTCAAGAATGAATGAAGACTGACAACATCAGGTAAAGAAGTTATGTTCTTACCATAACGTTCCATTTGTGTTGTCGATCTTCATTCGTCCTTGGCATCCCATCCTCCTGCCCCCTCCAAAGGACTTCTGGAGGTTCAGACTCTTCTTCTGGGAGGGCTTTTAGGGTTTGCCTTACACAGGGCTTCTGATATCCTATATTTAGTTGCAAACTCGATCTGAGGTAATGGAGAGAGGGGCATTGTGGGTAGAGCCTTAGCTCGAGGGTTTTTGGCTGGTGCAAGCTGTTTAATGGCGGAGCCAGTTCCGAGGAGTCGGAACCAAGTCCCATTCATCAAGAATGAATGAAGCTCGAAAACACAGATGGAATGCTATGGTAAGAACATAACTTCTTTTTTTCTTAAAGACGTCAACACTAAATCATACATTTCTCTAGGGATCTCATTGCCCTCCATAATTTCTATAAGTGTGTTCCCTCATTAAGGGGATAGTGCCCTGCATCGACTGTTCTGATTAAAGCAGTTTTAGAAGTCTATTCAAATTTTTTTGATTTGCCTAATCTCTACTCCCCATTCTCTTCCCACTTAAATAGGTGAAAACTTTTAAAGCCAGTCATCTGTATTAGTTTTATCAGCTCTTTAATCACTATCATTAAATCCAACAACTAATGTTGTATATCTTTCTTTTCTACAAGACATCTTCCTTTCACTCATCTCATAAGTCCATTTTTCCCATTCATGTATTAAGACACTGTGGTGCAGTGGTTAGTGTTGCTGCCTCACAGCAAGAGGTTCTCCGGTTCGATTCTCGGCTGGGGTGCATTCTGTGCGGAGTCTGCATGTCCTCCCTGTGGTCGCGTGGGTTTCCTCCGGATGCACCAGTTTCCTCCCACATCCCAAAGACGTGCAGTAGGTGGATTGGACACTCTAAACTGGCCCTAGGTGTGAGTATGTGCATGTGTGTGCCTTCTGTGTAAGATTGGGCGCCGGGCTGGCAACTCGACATGGTAAAAACTCCACTGCCAATCATGAGCAGACAGATGATCCGATGTGGCGACCCCTAACCGGGAAAAGCTGAAAGAAGAAGAAGAAGATGTATTAAGATACTTTGGCTCATCAACAGCAACACAAAGGTTTCTAATAAAGACACTAAAGTTCCAGACTGCAGGCATAATGATAACACAAATAAAACATTTTCCAACTAAGGTATTGCAGGATACTCATAATCAAATATTAAAGGGGTTTAAAGACTTTTACAATAACATGTATAGCTTGGGGGATATTAACATATAGGAAGAGCAAACTATTAACTCACATTTAGATAACCTAGACATGCCACAAATCTTCAATGAAAAAGAATAGGTGTTAGTAGTTATGGCCCATATTACTGAGTAAGAAGTTGACAATACTGTTCCTGCAGCAAAAAGGAATAAGATGCCTGGTTCAAGCTGTCTGAAGAGATGTGCTTAATATTTCATAAAAAATGAAACTTCTGTTTACCTCATTAGCAAATTCAGTTATAAGAGGTGGAGTCACCCTATTAAGTTGGAAGTAGGCAAACAATACTAAAAAGTGAAAAGGATATGCTAATCCCTGGATAATACAGATTGATTTTTTTGTATTAAATTCAGAATACAAGTTATTTATTATCATAATATCAAGCAAAGTATTTTCCTTTTTAACCTTCACTAGTAAACCAGAAGCAGACATTTAGTAATATTATTAGAGATTTATTACTGACAGAAAATGTGGAAAGTACAAAGAAGCTATTAATACTGACTGGTTTTGATGCCAAAAGACCTCTGATGGGGTTATCTGGTCTTGCATATTATTTTTGAAAAGGTTTGCTTCCCCATGTTATTTGTAGAGGTAATAAGAATAGGGTACAGGCATACATTAAAACTGCAAGAAGTCTGTCTAGTAAGTTTGTAATTTTTAGTGGAGGCAATGCAGGGATGTCCTTTTTCTTCTTCTGTATTTATTTGCATTGTCTGTTGAGACAGTGGGTAAGAAATTAAGGGAGAGCAACTGAGTAGTTATAAAAGAGGGAAATGATAAGCTATCAGTATATGCAAATGGTCTGCTGGTTTATTCAACCATACCAGAGCATTGCTTATACCTATTTTTCAAATTTCTCAAAGGTGTTGCCAGAATTGATAGATATGGATCAATGTGGTTTTCTGGAAGGGAGGCATATCATCATTAATAGAACAATGATGATCTTGATGGAAGCAGAGTATAAGAAAACACCACTATTGTTGGTGGGTCTTGATGCACAGAATGCATTTGATAGTCAGTTGGGATTTTATGAGTAGAGCAACTGTAGTATTTGTGTTCCCTAATACAATAATTGATTTAATTAGGAGGCTATAGGAAGGGTCAGAGACAGGAATTATGATAGGTGGGTTCTCTTCTGAAAATGTGTTTGAACAAATGAACCAGGCAGGGGTGTCCTTTTTCTCCTTTATTTGCTTTATATTTAGAGCCATTGGCAAAGAAAATAAGAGGCTCAGAAATGCAGGGATACAATTGGTATGGTAAGTAAGAAAATTTGGCTTTATTTGCAGATGATACTATTTTGTATCTGATAAATCCAGAAAACGACATCTCGGTGTTGTGGAACATTTTAAGACAATTTCAGTTCTTTTCAGGATATAAAATTAACGAAGATAAAACAAAAGGCTACAGCCATAAATCATGTACCCATACACAAACTTGTTCAGCAATGCCCATATTTATGGGGACACGATAAGATGAAATACTCAGGAGAATAACAAAAGGGAATATACAGACACTGGAAGTTCTGGTTTATGGTTATGGAAAGTAAGATACAAGCAGTAAAAATGTATCTGAAGTAGTTTACTTCATTTGGTCTTCAACCTGTGGGTTACGGATCCGTATCGGATCCAAGCCGGCAAATATTCCTAGCATCAGCTCCGAGCTGCAGACTCCTCCCCTTACACATAATACACCTTCACTGCCTTCCATCCCCAGATCTCGTTTGCCACGATTTGTTATACAACGTTTCTTCAGAGCTCCAGCTAGCAGTGGGTGATTTCTCTACTGTAAGTTAAAAAAATTCTGTTTCTTTTAGCCGATCTAGGTTAGTTTAGGTACCCCTTCTCCCCTCCCATTGCTTTGGCATCGAGTGTAGATTTGTTTAGATAGTTAGTTAGAGTAGTTTGTCTGTGGTGCCCCTCCCCCCTTTAGTGTTGTCTATAGTCTAGTGTGGTGAGTGGGTGTGAGTCTGTTAGAGTAAAGAAAGCTTTTTGCCTGTCTTTTTTTTTTTTTAAGGCTTCTTTCTTTCTCTTAGGATGGCTGAAAAGCTTGTCTTTAAGCACTGCACAGAGTGTGGCCATAAGCTCTCCGCAGTGGATGGCCACACTCTCTGTGTGTTCTGCTTAGGTGTGGCCCACCTTAGTGTGGATTGCTACATTTGTGCGAGGTTCAGCCCCCCGAGTGTTAAAAGATAGGAAGGCCAAGTTGGCCCTCAAAGGTCTTCTGCCTGCTACTGATCCTCCTTCCTCGTCTTCAGCTTCCGCTCACAGCGGCTGCTGTAACTGTCTCTCCCACTTCTCTTCCTCTGACCTTCCAGGCTGGGACTCAAACTCCTGCATCTAAGCCTGGGGTAGCGGAGCAGAAAAGAGGTAGAGAATGTGAGAGGGAGTCGAAGATGAAGGAAAAGAGGAAGAGGTCCCCGGACCTCACTTCTCTAAGCAAGTCAGCATGGATCCGTGACTCCCCTCGGCTCCATTCTCAGAGGTTCTCCACGGAGCCAGAGGAGGCACGTCCAGTCTCCCGGGCCTCAGTTCCCCGACCCGCCAGGTCGGAGTCCATGGCTTTGTCACGGTCAACCCACTCCTTATTGGATATGGATCTGGATAAGATGATGAGGCACTTTATCTGTACACAGATCCAGATGGGGGTCTTGCCAGCCCCCCCCCCCCAGAAGGGGGAGCTTGCTTCCTTTTTTTCAACCCATTTCTCCTTTCCCGATCTGATCTTCGGCTTCGGAGTTCTTGGATCCGAGGTTGGCCTTGGTCAGGGGGTCAGCGCTAACGGTCCTTCTTTCCTCGATGCCGACAGCTGCCTGGAGCATCTCGGATCTGACCAGTTCAGATCTGAGCCGCGCGCGGAGCCAGAGCTTGAGTGTCGGATCCAAGGGAGTGGAACCTTTTCCATTGGCTCTGACATTGTTGGACCAGGTTCCCTCCCTCGGAGCTCTGTCCACTCTGGGACCGGCTCCAATTCTCACGTCGGACCCGGGGAGACCAGCCTCCTTATTACCTTCCCAGGAACACCTTTGGTGTTCGATGTGGTAGAAAGGGTCCTCTCCATTGGATCAAGACCCCTGACCTCCCCCTCAGACTCCACCCAGACCCCCTTGGCTCTGTGTACGGTCCACTTTGTCTTACCAGAGGGACAGCCCATGCTTGAAGAGCCCCAGACGGTTCCCCCAGGGGAACAGATGGCTTGTGAGCGCTCCCCTGAGAGTCCCACTGGAGATGTGCCTCGCAAGCATAAGTGCAAGAGGAGGCACTTTGACTCCCCTGAGTCCCTAACTGAGGACACAGATTTAGAGGATGGGGAGGGCTACCCAAGACTACTTCCTGAGAATGTCTCCTTTGGAGACATCATGAAGATCCTGCGCCAGCGGGGAGGTTGGTCTGCCCTAAAGCCCTTCTCTGATGAATCTGTGTTCCTGGAGGCTTTCGGCACGGGCCCATCTACTTCCTGGGTGTCCCCTCCCATGGATCCTTTAGTAGATTTGATCACCTCGCGGGCGTGGAAGGAACCAGATACCATGGAGCCTATCCCCAAGCGCCCCGATAAAATTCTAAGTCCCCCCACTGACAGGCCTTCCTGGAATAAGGCCTCCCCTGGGACACCATGGTGGTAGCAGCAGCTGCTAAGAGGGGAACTATCTCAGGAAAGTTCCTTGGTTCACCCTCCTGACTGGGAGTCACAGATGATGGACCACCTAGGGAGGAAGATGTATGCTTCAGCTACCTTTTCGATCAGGGTGCTGAACTACTTGGTCCATGTCACTAGACTCCAACGTGACCTAGTAAAGGAGCTGAAGGAGTCTCCACCCAAGTCCATGTCGCAGGAGGACAAGGCTTTGTTCTCCACGAAAATGGCCACTCTGAAAGCAGTATCAAATATGTTCATGCGACTCCTCTCCCATACTATGGAAGGAGTGGCTAGGGCATCTGGGTCTGGTGTGTCCATGAGGCGTAATGCCTGTCTCAGGTTGTGTCAATTTACCAAACCCTTTAAGGCATTCTTTGCCAATGCCCCTTATGATGGCTCGACACTTTTCGGTAAGACCATCAAGGAGACATTAGTCCAGAGTGAGAAGGATGGGAAGGCACTGTCTGCCATTGGGATCCACTTCTCTAACCCTCAAAGGTCCTTTTCCCGGAACCAGAGAAGGCAAAAAAAAGATGTGGTTCACTCAGGGCTCTTCTTCCCCTAGAGGCAGAGGGGGACAGAATGGACGTCAGTACAGAGGCAGAGGGGGTCCGTGAAACTTCGGGTCTCAAGAACCATTCTCGGACAGACCCGGGCAGCAACCCTGAGGGGTTGCCCGGCTGTTCTACTCTGGAGGCAGTCGAGGGACGATTGTCCTTGCACCCAACGGCATGGGAGTCCATAACAATGGACCACTGGGTGCTTCAAATCATATCCAGAGGATATTCTATCCCCTTCGTGGGTTACCCCATATCTCCCAAACACCTCCCAGACGTTCCACACATGCAAAGGGAGGCAGCAGCACAGGGAATTTCCAAGCTGCTAGGAAAACGAGCCATCGAAACCATCCCCCCCGATCAGTCCAGATCGGGCTTCTACTCCAGGTTCTTTTTGGTGCCAAAGAAAATGGGGGACTTAAGGCCCATTCTGGACCTCTCTACCCTGAACCTGTCAGATGCCAAAGAGAAGTTCCAGATGGTCACATTACAGCCCATCATGCCATACCTGCAAGAGAGCGACTGGATGTGCTCGTTAGATCTCCAGGATGCTTACTATCACATAAAAATGCACAGAATCTCCAGGAGGTTCCTCCGCTTCCGGCTAGGGGCCAATCATTATCAATTTCGAGCCCTACCCTTTGGTCTCACCACAGCCCCCAGAGTAATTACCAAAGAGATGGTGGTTGTAGCGATTCACCTGAGGCTTCAGGGGATTCAGGTCTATCCGTACCTGGACGATTGGCTCCTCACTGCTCCAACCAGGTATCTACTTTCCTAAACCAGGGATTACTTTCTGATTCTTGCCCTGAGTTTGGGTATCACAATCAACACATCCAAATCTCTCCTAGAGCCTGTACTGGTAATAGACTACATTGGTGCGAGGATAGACACACTTCAGTGCAAAGTAATCCTGACCACGGAGAGAGTTCAAAACCTCAGGATGCATGTCTCCCTGATCTACCATTCTCACCTCTCAACAGAAGAATCAGTGTTGAGGGCACTAGGCTCGATGGCAGTGACCAGAACTCTTCTTCCGTGTGCTCAGCTACACATGCGGATTCTTCAGTGGACTCTAGCAGTTCAGTGGTCCCTGTTGGAATTACCACTAACTTATCCTATCCACCTAAGTCGAGTGTGTTGGTCGTCCCTCATATGGTAGATGAGCTCTCTGGACATTTTGGAGGGAAGACCCTTTGTTCCACCCCCAGCCCAAACCACAGTGATTACGGATGCCTCTCAACTCGGGTGTGGGGGGGTTGTTCAGGCAGAACAGTCCAAGGCCTGTGGTCCCCCATAGAGACCAGCTTGCATATCAATGTCCTAGAGATGAGGGCAGTCCTTCTAGCTTTGCAGGCCCTTCATGCCTTTCTTCCTCTGAGGACGATTGCCATTCAATCAGCCAACATGTCAATAGTCTGGTATAGCAACAAACAGGGAAGGACCAGATCTTACCCCCTTTGTTACGAGGCCATGAGAGTGTGGGAATGGGCGATCTCCACAGGTTGCTTTCTCATCGCAACTCACATTCCAGGATAGTCCAACATTCTAGCAGACAGGCTAAGTTGGACCATTCTGATGCCTTATGAGTGGTCTCTGAATCTGTCAGTAGCGGAACAGATCTTTAGCGAGTGGGGTCAACCTTGCTGCAATCTCTTTGCATCTCCTTCCAATGCGAAGTGCAGCAGGTTTTTCACTCTGAACCCCCTGCTGAGGGATTCCCCCAGAGATGGTCTAGTTCATGCTTGGCCTCCCGGTCTTCTGTATGCTTACCCACCAGTACCTTTCATTCCGAGGTTTCTGCAGAAAGCCTGTCGACTGGGGAGCAAGGTGATCCTCATTGCCCCATTCTGGCCTCGCCAGGTATGGTTTCCCTTCCTTTGGTCTCACCTTCTGGCTCCACCTTGGATCCTAGATCCCATTCAGGATCTGATTTCACACCCATCGGGGGTGTCTCATCCGAGTCTGGACAGCCTGAAGCTAATGGCTTGGCTCCTCCAGTTCCCATAATTGCTAGGACTCTCTGACTTTCCTCCTCAGTTAAATATATTTTGCTAGCTGCTCATAAGTCTTCAACCAGAAAGGTTTACTGCAGCAAGTGGAAATGTTTTTCTTTCTGAGAGGAGTTTAGACCCTTTCACGGCTCCTATTTCTACTATTCTTGATTTTCTAGCTGATATTTTCCAGCATGGAGCTAGTTCTACTGTCAACGTTCAGTTGGCTGCCATTTCTCATTTTCATGTGGGCAAGAATTCTGCATCCTTGGCATCTTCCAGACTGTGTAAAGTCTTTATCAAAGGCACATTTTTGCTATGCCCCCCGGTCAAAGATCCTGTCCCTCCTGTGGGACCTTACTATGGTTCTCCAAGCTCTGGTCACTCCGCCTTTCAAGCCTGCCGCAACTGCAGATCTAAAATTTCTATCATGGAAAACAGCTTTTCTGGTAGCTATTACCTCTGCTAGAAAGGTTTTGCAATTACAGGCCTTGTCCATCAAACTTCTGTACATGATTTTTCATAAAAATAACAGTTTCCCTTCAAACCAACCCATCTTTTCTTCCTAAGGTGGCATCACCAGTCAGTATCAATCAGACTATAAATTTGCCTGTGTTCTTTCCCAGTTTTACGAACAGGATAGAATACAAGCTACACATGTTGGATGTTCATAGACAGTTACGACTCCATTTACACAGGACAAAAAATTTTCGTAAATCTGATCAATTGTTTGTTTCATTCTATAGACCCTTTTTGGGCAAACCTATTTCCAAGGTACTATAGCTAGATGGATTTCTTCATGCATCCTGTAGGTCTATAAGGACAAAGGCATGCCTCCTCCAGGTCAGGTAAAAGCTCATTCCACTAGGTCCATGGCTACATCTGCAGCTTTCTGGACTAGTGTGTCTTTGGATGACATTTGTTCTGCGATTACTTGGTCCTTATCTCATACATTTATTTCTCATTACAAACTGGATTTGACTTCTAGAAGGAGAGCATCCTTTGGCTTTGTGGTGCTCTGGAATATCCTTCCATGAGGCTCTCCCAGGAGTTTAGTAGCTGGGGACTCTGTCCCACAGTTGAAGACTAAATGAAGTAAACTACTTCAGATAAAGAAGTTATGTTCTCACTATAATGTTCCATCTGAGTAGTTGTACTTCATTTGTCTTCAACCGTCCCTCCCTCCTTCCTCTGGACCTTGGCACATGTTCAGCCTATGGGCTGCAGTATAGGTCACAAGTATGTTATCAGGTATAAGTTCAGCAAACTCGATCTGGGGATGGAAGGCAGTGGAGGTGTATTATGGGTAATAGGAGGAGTCTGGAGCTCGGAGCTGATGCTAGTAATATTTGCCGGCTTGGATCCGATACGGATCCGTATCCCGCAGGTTGAAGATGAAGTACAACTACTCAGATGGAGCGTTATGGTGAGTACATAACAAGAAGTTATGTATTCACCATAGCGTTCGATGTATGTAGTCCATCTCACCTCACATTCTTACCCATGGGTTCAGAGCCGAACCTCTGCTCCGACTCGGTCATACTCTAGCTTGAAGTCTTCAATTGGCTCGTGGCTAAGAGGTATCCTATGCTGCAATGCGCCTATCCCCCAGATCTTGTTTGCTGTGAGCTCACATACACACACACAAACATGTTGAGAGGATGAACCAGAGACTCGACCTCTAGGTCCTCCAGGAGGGGGTAGGTGGATTAGTAAGAATGTGAGGCAAGATGGGCTACATACATCGAACGTTATGGTGAGTACATAACTTCTTGATGTTATGTAGTCCAATCTCGCCTACATTCTTACCCGTGGGACAGTGTCCCTAGCACCTAGACCTTGGGCGGCTCACTGGAGAATACTCCTGAGCACTGTGGAACCAAATGAGCATCTGCCCGTTGATACCAGATCCAATTTGTAATGACTAATAAAGGTGTGAGGAGATACCCAAGTAGCTGCAGCACAAATATCATCCATAGACATTCTAGTCTGAAAGGCAGAAGTAGACACCGAACGCGTAGAGTGAGCCTTTACCTTAAAGGGTAATTCCTTGCCATTTGAAGAATAGATGAAGGAAATGCAGCTAGAAATCCATCTGGAAAGAGTTGCTTTGGAAACTGAAGTCCCTAGTCTATTGTCGGAAAAACGAGACAAAGAGTTGATCAGACTTCCTAAAATCTTTTGTTCTATGTAAATAGAAACGCAATTGTATGTGGACATCTAGCTGATGAAACTTAAATTCTGCCTTGTTAGAGAATTCAGGGGAAAACACAGGCAGCTCAATAGACTGGTTGAGATTGACTACTGAAGCAACCTTAGGCATAAAGTAAGGATTAGGTCTTAGCGAAACCCTATCCTTGTGAAATACCAAGTAAGGGGGCCAGACCGATAAAGCTTGGAGTTCAGAGACCCGCCTAGCCGAAGTGATGGCCATCAAAAAGACTGTCTTCCAAGATAAAAATTTAATGTCACAGGTTGCCGCGGGCTCAAAAGGAAGTAAGGTAAGCTGCTGTAGCACAAAATTAAGGTCCCATGGCATAACAGGATCAAAGATCTGAGGTCGAAGTAGCATAGTCCCTTTGAGAAAAGCCCTACAAAGTATGTGCACCATTAGATTGGGTTCATTAGCAACATGAAAAGTAGAAATGGCTGCCAACTGCACTTTGATAGTTGCCGCAGCAGATCCTTGACTAAACAGTTGAGATAGAAACTCTAAAACTGATGAGATGGGAGCTGTATAGGGATCAATCTGTCTTTCATGAGCCCAAATGGAGAATCTCTTCCACTTACTGGAATAAATTTTCCTAGTAGAAGGCTTGTGGGAGGAAGACAGAATATGAACCACCTCCGGTGAAAAATCATGAAGCCTGACTAGGGATGGAATTGGAGCAGCCATGCTGTCAACATGAGGGTCTGGATGGAGGGGTGGAGCTGCCCTGACATATGAGACAACAGATCTGGCTCTGGGTCTAGAATCCACAGCTCATCCATTAGATAAGGGTGAAGAAAAGGAAACCAGATCTGACGAGGCCAGTGTGGAGCAATCAGTATCATTTTGCTTCCCAAAGACTGCTTTCTGAATAACCTTCATTATCAGGGGAATTAGAGGGAAGGCATAGAGAAAACTGGAGGGCCAATCGTGAACTAGAGCATCTCTGGGTGCTTCCCCCTCCGGGGGAATAAGGGTGAAGTAGCTGCTGCATTTGGCATTGAAGGGGTTGGCAAATAGATCGCAGCAAGGCTGACCCCATCTGCAGAAAATCCGTTCCACCACTTGTTCATTCAGGGACCACTTGTGAGGCATCAGAATAGCTCTGCTTAGCCTGTCGGCAATCACGATGGACTTTTCCGGAATGTGTGTTGCCACTAGAAAGCGCTGGGAAGATACTGCCCAATGCCACATTAGAAGAACCTCTCTACAAAGGGGATATGACCTGATTCCTCCCTGTTTGTTCAGATACCAGACCACTGACATGTCCGAGTGGATTGCAATTGTCCCATGAGGAAGAAAGCTTTGAAGTGCTTGCAACGCTAATAGCACCGCTCTCATCTCTAAGACGTTGATATGCAAATGGATCTCGTGTTCCTGCCATGTGCCTTGAACAGTCCTGCCGAGATAATGCCCCTCCACCCGATCTGGGAGGCATCCGTGGTCACAGTGGCAATCAGAGAAGGAAGAACGAAAGGCATACCCGTGTTGAGATTGCTGGTCTGAAGCCACCAGCGCAGATCCTGCTTGCACCTGTCAGTTATTACAATAAGATGGGAGAGTGGAAGGTGCTGAAGAGACCATTGGGCAAAACGTAGCCACTGAAGAAGCCTCATGTGAAGTCTTGCAAGAGGGACTAGCATAATCGTGGCAGCCATGGTCCCTAACAACTTGAGGACCACTTTTGCCCTTCTTCAGTGGTAGTAGAGCGTAGACTTGCTGCTGTAAAACCTGAATTCTCTCTTCTGGCAGGAAAACCCTCATGAGCACTGTCTAATTCAGTGCCGATAAAGGTAACACGCTGCGAGGCAACAATGCAGACTTTTCCCAATTCAAGGTGATTCACAGACTTTGGCACAGTGCAGTAGTGGCATCCCTGTTCTGTAGTAGTAGATGCCTGGTGGTGGCAGACAGGAGCCAGTCGTCCAGGTACGGAAACACTTGGAATCCCAGACGTCTCAAGTGAGCCATTTCCACTGCCATGCATTTGGTGAACACCCTGGGGGCTGTGGTGAGATCAAAGGGCAGGGCGGGAAACTGTAAATGACTGGCTCCCAGCCGGAAGCGTAGGTGACTTCTGGATGCCCTGTCCATTTTCATATGGTAGTAAGTATCCTTGAGGTCGATGGAGCACATCCACACATCTTTCCCTAATAACGGGAGAAATTGACTGTAACGTGACCATGCGGAACTTGGACTTCTCTACATGAAAGTTCAAATGGCTGAGATCCAAAATGGGTCTCAGGTCCCCTGTTCTTCTCGGCACCAAAAAGAATCTGGAGTAAGTGCCTAATCCTACTTGGTCTGAGGGGACGGACTGGATGGCTCCTTTAACAGCAACTTTTGAACTTCTAAGGTTGCGGAATCCCTTTGACTGGGTGGGATGTCTGGGATTCTTTTGTTTGGAGGGGGAGATGAAAGAAAGGGAATACGATAACCTCTGGGGATTATCTCTAATACCCACTTGTCTTGGGTGATGTCTCGCCAGGCTTCTGGGTATAGAGAAATGTGACTCGCGACTGGCTCCAGAGATGCACAGTCGGGCCTCCTCTCATGAGCACTGGTAGGGAGAGCCACGAAAGGAATCACGGTCCCCCTGGTTACGCGGGCCTCCTCTGCCTCTAGGGTGGCGTCTACCTGAATTTCCACCCCCTCCTCTGCCTCTGGAGGGGGAATCACTCTGTGCATTATGAAAAAACCTCTGCGATTTTCTGAACCACATTTTTCCACCTTTTTGGCCCTTGGGATAAGGTCTAGAAGGCATGGAAAAATGGACTCCCATGGCAGACAGGGTTTTTCCTTCCTGCTCGCACCTAGTGAGAGTATCCTTCACCTTGGTTCCAAATAGGGATGAACTGTCAAAGGGCGTGTTGGTAAAGGTAGACTTGAAGGCCTCCACGAAGTTGCACAGGCGCATCCAGGAGTGTCTCCTAAGAGGAACTCTGGAACCCGCAGCCCTGCTCACTCCATCGGCTGCGTACGAGATCAGCCTCATGGAGGAGTTGGTAATAGAATTTAGGGTAGACATCTGAGCATTGACTTTCTGAGCCACAGCATCAGAAACGTTACCCTGTACAGAATCTCCCAACTCATTTAGGAGATCTCTTTGGAGCCGTGTAAAATGCGATAAGTAGTTCAGCGACCACAGTGTAAAGGCTGCTGAAGAGAACACACACTTCCCATACCTGTCCACAGCCCTGGACTCCTTGTTAGGGGGATGGACGGTAGATGAAGTTTCTGCAAGTTCCTTCTTGGTGGCTGCTGCCACCACCATGGCATCTACTAACGCCTTTTGTAAGAAATTCTCTATTAGGGGGAGTGGACAAAAACTTGTTGGGTCTCCTAGGGACCGGTTACACAGTGTCCGGAGTTTCTCACACCTTTCGACAAACAAGGTCCAGGAGCTCGTCGAACGGGGGAGAAACCCAAGAGGCAGAGGGCTTGGAACCAAAGGCCTTCAGGAACACCGACTCCTCCTCAGAAGGGTCTTTAGATGGCCAGTCGCCTCTGTCTCAGTATTTCCAAGATATCTGAAAAAGAGATATTGTCAGAAGGAGACTTAGGGGACCTCTCTGACTCCTCGAGGTTGGTGTCAGATGTGAGGGACTCATCTTGGGAGTCAATGTGCTTCCCCTTGCACATTCTCTTTCTGGGTGGCTCCTCGGGTAAAAAACCCAGGGAGGCCTCAGAAAGCTGGGGACCACTCATGGAGGTATCCTGAGGCCTTAGGTCTCTGCTGTCACTAGATAGAGGGTGATCTGATACTGATATCGGTGCTGGAGGCAGAAGAGTGTCGGTACCATAAGATGCAGCTGACGACCTGGCCAGCACACTCCTCATGACCTCGAAAGCTGATCCCCCAGCTCCGAAGGTCGACTAACCGTAGAAGACAGCCTCGGAGCCAAGGATATAAGGTCCAAAGCCGATGTCAAGTCCACGTTCACCCGAGCCGAAGCGCCAAGAGGAAGACTCAGAGCCAAAGAAGATCGACCCGATACCTCCCTCTTGGCTTCAACCGGTGAGCTGTGAATCCTGGACCCCGTGGACAGCGCCGATGGAGTCGGAGCTGAGATCGGAGCAGAGATGCCAGAAGGGGCTACTGGAGCCAATTTTGAGGCATCAGACAGAACCGACAGCTCTCCGTCCGAAGAAAGGTCTGGAGGAGGAACAGCCAAAGATGAAGGGAGGACGGGCTCCGGAGCAGACTGGGCTGGAGCCGAAAGCAATTTAGCCAGCACCAATGACTGGAGCAGTTTCTTCACCACTCTATCGGCATTGTCATCGGAAAGTGTCCTGGAGGAACTAGAGAACATGGTCGAGGATCTGGATCTCCCTATAGAGGGAGACCTACGAGTCAGAAAAAACGGTCAAAAAACTGGAGACTGGCTCTGAACTGACAAATCTGTCACCAGTCCAGTAAACCTGGAGCAGATGTAGACATCATCAAAGCACCGTCTTCTGTCGGCCCCGAAGCCAGGAGAGCCGAAGAAGCAATTGTAGTTTTAATAATTTTCTCTGGCGGCTCCGAGGAGACTGACGGAGCCGGAGAGCATTTCTTAGACTTTTTTTGTCCATCTTTTTGTCTAATTTGGAAAGAGAAGACTTGGAACTGGAAGATCTTTCCAAATCCCCTTCAAAAGAAGGTTTCAGCAATTCCCTTAATATTAGCTTGTTCTTCCTCTCTTGCAGCACGCGGGGGCTGAAAGCATGACAGAACAAGCAGGATTCCTGTAAATGAATAGCCCCCAAGCAATACACGCACACAGAGTGCCCATCTGTTAAAGACATTTTGTTGTTACACTTAACACACTTTTTGAAGCCCGAAGGCCTGTGCTCTTTAGACCCCTTAGACATGTTAAGACAAGAACATACACACACACACACACACACACACAGGGGAAAATGGTAGGGGCACCTTCACCACAGAAATCAAAGGAGTGCGGGAAACTAGAGCCTCTAACTCAAATGGCCTAGAGACCGTGAGGTAACCACAGGGAGGACTAGGTCCTCTAAGTTAAATGGGCTTAGCCCAGGAAAAAACAGGGGAACAACAAACAGTCACTCTGCAAGAAACCCGCTGCCAAGGGGGATTAACCTGCTACACAATAAGAACAAGAACAACAGAAAAAAAAACAGGGGAGAACTAGGTCCTCTAACTGAAACGGGCCTAGCCCGTAAACACCAAGGGAAACGGGATACCAGAAAAGTTCAATAAACCATTAGAAGTAAAAAAACACACATTAGCTATTAAAATAGCTTTTGGAGCTACTAAAATCAAACAAATAGTAGAAAAATTGTACTTAACCATGACCAAGAGCGAGAGCACGTCCGAGCTGTACAAGCAGCAAATGAGATCTGGGGGATAGGTGCATTGCAGCATGGGCTACCTCTTAGCCACGGGCCAATTGAAGACCAAGCTAGAGTATGGCCAAGTTGGAGCCGACGTTTGTCTCCGAGCCCACGGGTAAGAATGTAGGCGAGATTGGACTACATAACATCTTTTTTTCGACCCTTTAATTTTGTTTATGGCTTAGCCATATTTTTATAAAACACAGGAGAAGCTGTGCACAATAAGTAATAAACAGTTGAAGGAATTTATCTGAGAGGGGAATGATGGCAAGAGTTAAGTTGTTCAAATACAACTTATCAGAGAGGAATCATGCCACTTTAATTCTTGCTTCAGATTCTTCATATATTTTTCTAATTAACCTTACTATATATCAAGGAATGCAATTGCTTCCATTACCCTACTCATAAAATTCTAGCTTACTGTGTTGAATGATTTCTCTGCATCAAAACCAACCAACAAAAGCAGTATTTTTTTACATTCTGCTTCCCTCTGGATCACCACTGTTCTGTTAATGATGTCAAATGTTTGCATCCCCTCCACAAAACCACACTGATTCATATCTATCAAGTTGGCAATACCTTTCCCATGCTTTTAGCTAGTATAGACATAAACACTTTATAATCATGGTTTAAAATCCAAATGGGTCTGTATGAAGCTGGGTTTGATGGTTAATTGCCATCCTTACGTAATACAGCCACCGCAGCTTTCTCCCAAAGTGTTGGTGCTTCCTCTCCTTTTACCAGATTTTTATCACTTTCTTGCTTCCTAACTTCCACAAAAATATCTATTCTTGGAAACTTTCATGAAGATTTGATTATACAAAACCAGTTTATCTGATGTTGTCCTTTTCATTCTTCCTCACTGATGGGTCATGGATCTGACCTTCGGATCTGACTCTGCCAAATTCTTCAGACTTGGATCCCAGTCTCCAGCTCTTCCCTCTGCTTACAGTGCTCTAAACCTTCCCTAGCTTCCTCAGATCTCATTTGCCTTCATTGCAACTGGACACGGATTTCCAATTCTTGAGTGAGTTACAACTTTTTTGGGAAAGATAAGTTTGAAAATTTTCCTTTTTCTATTCAGTATTTGGTAGTATAGCTATCATCCCCTCCCTTATAGTTCTCACAGGCATTAGGGACTGCTGCCGGTGTTTTTCTTCCCCTGTCTAGACTTCTGCTTTTCTCCGTTTCAGTGCCATTGGCACTTCTGATATGTTAGTTGTTATGGTGTTTGAGATAGTTTAATCTAGTTTAAAATTGTTGGTTAAGTATTTCTCTTTGTTGTCAGTGTGCTGATTGAACTTATAATAATAATAATGTCTGATACACCATGGGGCTTTAAACGTTGCACTGATTGTGGACACAAAATTCCGCAATCAGATGCACATAAAAAATGTATTTATTGTTTGGGACCAGCACATCTGTAATCGGCTTGTAATAGCTCTGAAGACTTTAATCCAAGAGCTATTGCGGATCTCAAAAACAAGCTTGTTTAGAAAGGGCTTCTTCCTGCATCCTCTTTCTTATCTAGAGGGGCTCAAACCTCCTCTTAAGTCTCACCATGGATCTTCAGATTCCAGAAAGTGCCCTCACAAGACCTCGAGGGCTTCCTCAGAGCCTCCAGCTAAATCTGCTAAATCCCTGGATCCAACCACTTCAGATCAGAGTCCTTTGTCTACTCCCTTAGATCCGACTGGGATCATCACCATTACAAGCTCCCTTAGGCCTTCCACTTCAAGTTCAGATCCTAGGACTATGGACCCAATGGTTAGGATCTGAACTCCTGAGTATACGCTGACCAGTTTCCCCAACTTTACCCATTAAATTACCAGAGACTCCAATAAAACATCTGAGGCCTGCTTCTGTAGCATCGTCCAGGTCCTCTAGTCTGATGTGGATATGAACAAGATGATGAGGAGATTTCTTAAGACTCAAATCCAGATGGTGGTTCTGCCGACCCCGTCTCCTCTTGGATCTAAGAGTAATCCCAACAAAAATATTCAGTCTCCTTCCCCAATTCAACCAGTGATCTCGGAGCCAAAAGATCCTAGCTACCTGAGAGAGTTGACATCAGATCTGGGGAAGCTTTCTTCCTCCACTCCGATAACTACCCTGACCAGCCCTGCCTCAATTTCATTGGATTAGAGTGAGTCTCTGATCTGTGATGTCAGTGTTGGATCCGGGGGGGGGGTTGGCTCTGACCTTCAAAGATCCATCCCTTTCTCTCAGCGCTTCAGCCCTCAACAGATTCTATCTGAAGGCCACAGATCAGGAGTTGTCTCAGTCCTTTCTTCCTTGACCGTCTTGGCTCTGAGGGAGATGTGGGAGGAGTTCTCTGGGTTCATTGGCTTTCCAGATTGTAGACAGGGCTTTGTCTTCACATAGAGAGCCAACCTCTCATCTCAGATCCTCCCCTTTGTCCTTCACTGGATCTGAGTTCTGAGCCCATCATTCCTGTCCAAGCTAAACCTATCTCAAGAAGCCTCTATGACCTTCCCCCAGAGGAAGCTCACCTTTCTTCCGATACCTCCCTGGAACACCCCATGGAGGAGGTTCCTCAAAGAAAATGTGCAAGAGGAGGCACACAAACTCCCCAATGCAGCCCCTCACTAAAGACACAGACTTTGATAAGGAAGAAGGATCCTCACGATCACCAGTGGATGATGTCTCTTTTAGAGATTCTTAGAAAGAAAAGTAGCTGGTCGGCACAACCTCCTCCTTCTAAAGAGTCTGTGTTCATGGAGACTTTTGGGGTGGACCCATCTATGTATTGCATGACCCCCCCAGAGGACGAGATTATTGATTTAGTTTCCTGCCAGGTTTGGAAGGAGTCCAACAATATTGGACCAATTCCCAAATGCCCAAATTCCTTGTTTCCCCTAAAGACAGACTGCATTGGACTAAAGGTGTTCCTGTTCATGCCACTGTTGTGCCAGCAGCCACCAAAAAGGAGCTAGCTGAACACAGCTCTCCTGTCCATCTGCCGAATAGGGAGTCTTGAGGGATGGACTGGTTTGGTAAGCACATTTTTTCCTCAGTTACCTTTGTGCAGAGGTTGTTAAATTACTTGGCACATTTCACTCACTTCAGAGAGAGAGATTTGGTGAAGGAACTTTCCAAATCTCTTGCAGAGACCATGTTGGATGAAGACTTCAAGAAAGTATCTCCCCAATTGACTACTCTTGCTTCTGTGGTTAATTCCTCCATGATGCTCATCTCCCATACACCAGTGAGCACTTCACAGGCAGTTGGCTCAAGTACTGTGATTAGAAGATATGCCTTAATGAAGCTTTGTGACTTTGTGGAACCTTTTAAGGCATCTTTTTTCGACGCCCCTTTTGATGTCTCATCTCTGTTTGAGCCATCTGTCAAAGAAAATCTTATCTGCAGCGAGCAGGAAGGAAAAACCCTGTCTGCTGTCGGGATCAAGTTTTCTACCCCACAGCATACATTTTCCAGAAATCAACAACATGGTAAGAAAACTTGTTTCCAAAATTCCCAAGAGTCTTTTCAGGATCAACGTGGGGATTCTTCCTTCAGAGATTGGAGGAAGTTTTAATGGTAGAAGCTGCTCCTGAGTCAGAGTGGGTCCTCAGAATCAGGGCTTCAGAGAACACTTCTCTGACAGGCCCTGTCAGTGCTCCTGAAGCGCTGCCTGACTGTTCATGTCTGCAGGCAGGTGGGGGATTTTTTTCACTGCATCTGGACACCTAGACCAATCTGACAAGAGATGCCTGGGTGCTAAGCATACAATACATCCCCTTTCTCATTTCTTCTCCAGTGAAACAAAAGAAACTCCCTGATGTACCACCCAGTCAGAGGGAGCACTCAGCACTAGAGATTCAAAAGTTGCTGCAAAAAAGACTCATCCAAGAGGTCCCAGCTGAACAAAGAGAATTCAGAGCTTACTCTCACTTCTTTTTAGTGCCAAAGAAAATGGCGACCTGAGATCCATTCTGGATCTGAGCAATCTAAATCAGTATGTAAGGAAGTTAAATGTCCAGATGGTTACGTTTCAGTCCATTCTACCATTGCTGCACAAGGACGATTGGATGTCTTCTGTAGACCTTCAGGATGCATATTATCACATCTAAATAGACAGAAGCTCCAGAAGTCATCTGCACTTCAGGCTGGAAGCCAGTCATTACCAATTCAGAGTTCTACCCTTTGGGCTCAGCACAGCCCCCAGGGTGTTTACCAAATGCATGGTAGTAGTGGCAGCTCACCTGAGACCGAAAGGATTCCAGATGTTTCTGTATTTGGAGGACTGTCTTCTAATGCCCATAGCTGGCATGAACTATTTCAGGTCAGGGATTACTTGTTTCAGATCTTCAAATCCCTGGGCATTACCATAAACCTTACCAAATCAAACCTTTGTGCCATTCAGAATTTGGAATTCATTAGTTTCCCTCTGGATACAAAACACCAAGTGGCTTCTTTATCTCTACATCATATAATTTCTTTGAGAAACCAAATACAGGACATACTCTCTCTACCATCTCTGTCTGCAAAACTGATACTACAAGCTTTTGGTTCTGTCAGCTGCCGTCATACTAGTTCGCTTAGCAAGGTTTTTTATGCAAATCCTCCAATGGACTTTAGCTGTTCTGTGGTCTATTCCTTACCAGCAGTTTTCTGTTCCTATCAAGTTAACTCCAATCTGCAGAAGTTATCTTCAGTGGTAAAGTCATTCAGATGACCTGTCCCTGGACAGGCAGTTCCTCCTTCCTTCCCCCACAGTGACCAAGGACACTTCCCAACTGAAGTGGGGGAGGCATTTCAAGGGAAAGATGGTCCAAGACATGTGGTCTTACTCAGAGACCAGATTGCATATCAATGTCCTAGAAATGGCAGCGATTCTTCTAACACTGCAAGTCTTTCAGGACAGTGAGCCTTTGGGACTATTGCGGTACATATCGACAACATGTCAGTAGTCTGTTATATCAAAAAAAAAGGATGGACCTGCTCTTATCCCTTATGCAGAGAGGCCATGAGGGTCTGGGAATGGGTGATATCTTCAGACCGCTTTCTACTTGCAAAGCATATACCGAGAAATCCAACATTCTGGCAAATAAACTCAACAGTCCATCCTGACCCTTCACAAGTGATAATTTACACCATTGAGAAGAAGAAAACCTTTATAAGACACGCAAAGCTTTCAGGTTACACACCCTTCCTCAATGCTTAATATAGGTTAAATCACAAACAATGACTTAAATAAGAGCCCAATACAATCACATGACCTGCAGCCCAAAAGTCATATGATCAAGAAAGGTTAAAAGCACATACTAAAAAGCATTGAAACATTTAGAATAAATTCATTCTAAGCAAATAATACATAGTACAAATGTGTACTTTAAACAATATTTAACTAAACATATATAAAAATGTATATATATATATATATATATATATACATATACATATGTTATATAAAATAAAACACATTTAAATTATTTCATCTCAACTTAGTGCGTTGTATTCTAATTAATATTGGCTTTAAAGAGATGGCAGAGTTTAGACCAGGAAAGACCAACAACAAACAAAAAATTTACATTTAATATTACGGCCAATTGTACAACTAATAATGTGGTTTATCTTGCAACATGTGTAGCCTGTCCCTCATTCTATGTAGGAAAAACGACTAGAAAATTAAAAGAATGTATAATAGAACACAAATCAGAGATAAGAAGGGCATGTGAGAACAATGCTTTATATAAACATATTAATATGCATGGAATACATCATAGATTTAAATTTAGGGTAATCGATAGAGTATATGTATCAAATAGAGGTGGTGATATAGGGAACTTCTTAGAAATTAGAGAATATGAATGGATCATTAGACTATCAGCTGATAGCCTTCCTGGTCTAAACTCTGCCATCTCTTTAAAGCCAATATTAATTAGAATACAATGCACTACGTTGAGATGAAATAATTTAAATGTGTTTTATTTTATATAACATATGTATATATATATATATATATATATATATAAATTTTTATATATGTTTAGTTAAATATTGTTTAAAGTACGCATTTGTACTATGTATTATTTGCTTAGAATGAATTTATTCTAAATGTTTCAATGCTTTTTAGTATGTGCTTTTAACCTTTCTTGATCATATGACTTTTGGGCTGCAGGTCATGTGATTGTATTGGGCTCTTATTTAAGTCATTGTTTGTGATTTAACCTATATTAAGCATTGAGGAAGGGTGTGTAACCTGAAAGCTTTGCATGTCTTATAAAGGTTTTCTTCTTCTCAACGGTGCAAATTATTTCGTGGACCTTTTTCATACAGCATTTGGCCCTCACAAGTGATCCCTCAAATCAATAGGTGGTCATTCTAATTTTCAGCTCTTGGGCCAACCTTGCTGGGACCTTTGCTTCCCCCCAGAAGAAGTGCAGCAAGTACTTCGCTCTGATCCCTCATCCGGGGGAGTCACCAAGGGATGCTCTAGTTCTCAATTACTCCCCGGTCTTCTTTATGCTTATTCTCCACTTCCTTTGATTCCGAAATTCCTGCAGAAATCCAGCAGACTGAAGAGCTCAGTCATCCTCATTGCCCCCTTTTGGCCTTCTCAGGTTTGGTTCCTCTTTCTCTGGTCTCACCTGAGAATATCCTTCATGGATTCTGGAGCTCAGCTAGGACCTCCTATCTCACCCGTCAGAAATTCAACTCCCCAATCTCTCCACCCACAATATAACCACATGTTTTTTCCACTTTCAGTAACTGTACAAAAGTCCCGGCTTGCTTTCCCTGTTTTGGATATAGTTTTAGCATCCCAGAAAGCATCTACTAAGAAGATCTACAAAAGCAAATGGAAAATATTATTATATGGGCTTCCAAAGAGAATAATGACCCCTTTTCAGCCATCCTTCTTTTTAAGGAAGGAACTAGTTTTTCCACTATAAAACTTCAGTTGGCAGCTATTTCCAGCTTTTACACTGGGAATGATTTCTGTTCCCTTTCCACTTCCAGATTATGCAAGGCATTCATGAAAGGGATTTTTCTGCTTAGACCTATGAAAGATCCTTCACCTCCTTGGGTTCTCATGATTATACTTCAAGGCCTGACTCAGAAACCTTTTGAACCAGCAAATACTTGTGGTATGAAATTCCTGCCTTGGAAAACTATCTTTTTGATAGCTATTACATCAGCAAACAGAATCTCTTGAAGTTCAGGCCTTATCTAAACAGCCTTGCATTATTTTTCATAAGGACAGAATGTCCCTTTATACCAACCCATCCTTTATGCCTAAAGTAGCTGCAGAGAATATTATTAAAGCAGTCTATACAATTGCCTGTCTTCTTCCCAAATTTTTCTAACAAGTGCGAATATGGCTTTCATCTTCTTGACATGCATAGGCAACTACATTTCTATCTTCATAGAACAAAACAGTACAGATAGTCTTACCAACTATGTATCCTTTCCACCTAACCATTTAGGTCACGTAGTCTCCAAAATTACCCTGGCCAAATGGATTAATGTCTGTATTTCACCAATCTACTCAAATAATAGTCTGGAACTGCCTTGCCTCCTAGGGCCCATTCTACTAGATCTGTGGCTACATCATTTGCTTTCTCTTCCAGAACTTTGATTGATGAAATTTGTACAGTGGCCACTTGGTCAAAGATTCATACCTTTATGACATATTATAAATTGGACACTGTCTCCAGAAGTAGAGCATGCTTTGGTTCGACAGTGCTCCGGCATAGCCTTCCTTGAGACCACCCAAGAGTTACGTAGCTGGGGACTCTGACCCATCAGTGAGGAAGAATGAAAAGGACATCCTCACCTTCCCTCCCAACCATCCCCTGACCTAGTTGCTCCTAGAGGATCTATGGCCTATATAGGAAACTTCATGTTCCTGGTTTGTGCCTCTGATATTTTTCTGTTTCTGTCCTTATGTCCATTAGGCAATAAGGCAACTTTGTGGGTAGAGAGAGGAGCTTGAGACTGGCATCCAAGTCTGAAAAATGTGGCCAAGTCTGATCTGAAGGTCGGATCCGTGACCCATCAATGAGGAAGAATAAAAATGGATAACACAGATGCCAAGTTGTGGTAAGTACATAACTTCCAATCATCTCATCCCCTCCCGTCTTAAGTGTTAGATATTCAGTCTCATCTAACTCTAACCTTAGCAAAATTAAGTGTACAATAAATATTTCTATTTGTGCTCTTTCTTGATTTCCACATTACTCTGCTTTATACAAATGTTCATAACATTTCTGAAATATCTATTTCTGTAGGATCTCAGGTTATTTTTCTTGTTACACACTCCCCCCAAGTTTAGCAAAACCCTTTCTACTTTAAGTTGAGCTAAAAGTTTCTGTGCACTGGAGTCATCTTAAAAAAATAGTTCCTTAACAGCAATCTTTCTCAACTTATGCTTATTATCCAGATGCTCCTTTATTTTCTCTTTAGAGCTCTGCATTTGCATCTCTTCTTGTTATATGAGATTCCCCTAATTCTGTAATATTTTAACATTTGTCAGCCCGTCTAAATAATTCCTATTACTTGTTAACCATATCTCTGTCTTTTAATTCTCTCCTGTTTTTTTTAAACTCCATTTTCATTTTATCTCACTCACACTATAAATCTAAAGATGTTTCTATCTTCCATAATAACTCTCAAATAATTTCCACTCCAATTCCTTACATTCCTATCTTTTTAACAACTAGGTAGCTAGATGGAAAAGTGCCAGTTATCACTTTTTTTCTTAATTACCATGCATTTTTATCTTAGTTTTTATTGGTGCATGATCTGAAATTGTTATTGGAAGTGTGTCAAAGCTTTACTTCAAGTGTTCCTGCGAAGTATAATTTCGGTCTAGTTTAGACCAGTTACTGTACCTTGGAGAATAATATGTAATTTCTGCACAAGTTCCTACCAATGAATTCACATCTTCCATACCAAATAATTTCAGAAATTACTTCAGAAATCTACTGTCTTTCAGTATTTTTTTCGTTCTAGGTTCCCCTGATACATTCTCACTATTGCAAATCAAGTTGCATTCTCCACCTAAACGTAATATTCCTTGGTCCTCTGCATTAAAAATAACTTTGATCTTGCAGGAAAAAAATACTCTGAAGATAGCTGGATACAGCAGATTGAATCTCACACCTACATCTTGACATTCCCTGATTACTGGAATACATTTGCTTCTCTTCTGCCTGGTGGACAAGTGAATAATCAGTCTGATGTCAATTTTCATTCTGCCCTCAACCTGTGGGTTCGGTTCAGATTCTCAGGACAGACTCAGCTGCTGCTATAGCTTGTGGGAGCCAAAAACCTCTTGAACTCATCCCTTACCCACAATGCACCTATCTCAATTACCTCTGATCTCGTTTGCTACTTTGCAAGTTAGACATGGTGCCATATCCTCTCGAGCAGATAAGTGTTTTTCAGTTTGTTTTCTTCTATAATTCTAAATTTCTTTTCCTTTCTTCTTGAAAACATTCCCTCACTAGTTTCTTTTACCAGTAAGAAAGTATTCTTAAATACTATTGCTAGTGTCCATTCTTACTATCATCTGCTTCCTCTACAATTGGTGTAGTTCTTGAATATCATAGTTGATATTCATCTTTCTTCTTTCTTTTTCTAAAAAAAAAAAAAAACTCCTTTCACTTTCTTATCTCCCTCTTAGTTGAAGTTGTGTGTGCGCGCGCGCTTTCTTCTTTAGAAAATGGCAGATAAAGAAAAAGGCCTGGTGGGCTTTAAATGCTGAGAATGTTTTCACAAAATTCCTTATTCTGACACACATTCTCTTTGCGTGTATTGTTCGGGCTTCCTCCATCTTCAGGAGGACTGTTTAATTTGTCACTCCTTTAGTCAGTGGACACTTGTTGACAGAAAAAAATAAATTAATATTAAAAGGACTGTTTCTCTCTTCATTTGGAGAAGCCACATCTAGAATGACTTATTCATCTAAAGAAAAACATATAAGTAAATCGAGCATTTCTCGTCCTGTTGCTTCCTCCTCCTCTAAAGTTTCAGAGAAGGTGAAGAAGAGAAGATCTTCAGCTGTGACTTCTCCATCAGTTCTGAGCCCAAAGAACTTGAAAGTGTTGATTCCATCTGCTCCTTCAAAACCAATAGATAAATTGCCCAAACCTTTGGTTCCGATATGTTTGTTGGAACCATGGAGTACTGCAATCAAGTCTTCAGATCCAGCCTTTTCTTCGGCAATGAAGGGACACAATAAAAGTCTTTCTTCAGTGCCGACACAAGAATTCCTTTCCATTCAAAGAGCTAAACACCCTCCTTCCATAAACCCCTTTCCAGACAAGCTCCTTTCTCTGTTTTTGGAAAGACCTAAGTCTCCCTCTGTCATGTCCACCCATTCTTCCAGAAGTCTTACTGAAGACAACATGGAGTGGCTGGTGAGAAAAATCCTCTGGGCCAAAGTGTGACAGGGACCACATCAGTTCCTACCCCTTTGTGTCAAGGACTTCAATCTTCAACTCCCCCTCATTTTCTTCCTCCTCTAACTTCATTAAAAGCTTCAGAGACATCAGTTCCGAGCTGTCCGGTACTGACTGCGCCAGGTCCCAAGTTATTCTTATCTTCAGACCTGTTGGTTGCTCTGAGTTCTCTGGCTCACTCAGAGCCCTAGACCTCTCTGAGCCGTATCTCTCCTGTCGGTTCAAAGGGGCTGAAGTTGACTCCTATTTTTTCAGAGTCTTCTCTGCACCTCAGAACTTTGGGACAGATCAGCTCTGTTCCAGCTTCTGCCTCTGGGGAGGTCTCCTCGGGGCAGGGGAGGGGCTACAGTTCCAAGTTTCATCCTTTTGGATTTGGGGTCCTTCCCTTCCCTGGGTGGATCGGCTTTCATGGCTATGGAGAGAGCCAAAGCCCATGGAGAGCCTTGTCTACTACAGTCAAGCAGTCAGTTCCTTCCTGCTCGGAACAACCAGCCTTGTTACATCTTAGACAAGAATCTCAACCTCTACCTCCACTGGGACAGCAAGTACCAAAGCCTCAGGCTTCTCAGCAGGTGGGCCCCTCTTCTTCCAATACCTCCCCAGACCAACCCCTGAGGAGGTCCCTAAGAAGAAAAGGTGCGAGAGGAAGTACTTGGATTCCACGGAGGAATCTGTCACAGAAGATATGAATTTCGAGGAAAGCAAAGGATCCCCAAAGTCAACTCCTGATGATGTCTTCTTTGGAGACATTCTAGAAATCCTTAAGCAGAGAGGTGATTGGAAGTCCATTAATCCTTCATATGAGGAATCTATCTACCTGCAGGCATTTGGTACCTGCCCATCTACTTCCTGGGTAAATCTGCCTGCCAATGAGCTCATTGAGTTGATCTCTCAGCAGGCATGGAAGGCCCCTGGCACTATCGAACCTATTCTCTGGAGACCAAAGAAAATTATTACTGCCCCTGAAGATAAGCCATTCTGGATGAAAGGTTTGCTTATGGATGCCATGGTCATGGTGGCAGCCACAAAAAAAGGAAGTATCTGAGGAAAGTTCCTCTATCCACCCTCCTAACAAGGAGTCTTGGACGATGGATAGATTTAGAAAGCAAGTTTGTGGGTCACTGAACTTTGCCTTAAGGTCCTTGAACTACCTGGCACACTTTACCAGACTACAGAGGGATTTGATTAAAGAACTGTCAGATACCCACTCAGCAGCCATTTCTGAAGAGGTTCGGGAGTCTGTTACCTCTCAGCTGGCCACCCTAACCTCCATTTCTAACTCTTCCATGAGGCTCATTTTGCATACAACCAAAGGAAGAACTAGAGCAGCAGGTTAAGGCATTGCCATAAGGAGACACACTTAGATGTGCTTGTGTGATTTTTGTGAACCCCTTCAAGTCTTCATTTGTCAATGCCCCCTTTCACCGCACATCCATGTTTGGCCATAAAGTTAGACACACATTGACCAGGTGTGAAAAGGATGGGAAAACCCTTTCTGCTGTGGGTGTCTGTTTTTCCAATCTGCAAATATCCTTTTCTAGGAATCAATGCAGTAGTGCAGAGATGAAATTCAGGAAATCCAAAGGGTCTTCTCAGGACATACATGGTGGTAGTTCCCCTAGGGGTAGAGGGGGGAGCTCTAATGGAAGACGCCACCCCCATGGCAGAGGTGGTCTGCAAAACCAGGGGTACAGGGATTCCTTTTTTGGTAAACCATTTCAGCGCTCCTGAAAGGAGGCCCAACTGTCTTCATCTGAAGGCAGTCAGGGGTTGTTGGTCCCTGCACCAGAGAGCCTGGCTACAGATAACAAAAGATACATGGGTGCAGAGGATAATAACCAGAAGCTATATTATACCATTTCCCTTCCTCCATCCATTTGCAAACAAATCCCAGATGTTCCACCCAGTCAAAGGAAACAGGCAGTACTGCAATTAGAAAAGCTGCTAGAAAAGAGTCAGCCAAGAGGTCCCACCAGACCAGAGAGGATCCGGAATTTACTCAAGGTTTTTTTTAGTGCTGAAAAAGACAGGAGACTGGAGACCAAGTTTGGATCTCAGCAATTTAAACAAGTCAGTTCGGCGAACCAAATTCCAGAAAGTCACAGTTCAGTCCATTCTCCTCTTTTTTGGGACAAGACGACTGGATGTGCTTGACAGACCTTCAGGATGCGTACTACCACATAAAGATGCACAGGTGATCCAGAAGGTTTTTACGCTTCCGTCTAGGAGCCAGTCATTATCAATTCAGAGTACTGCCCTTTGTCCTCTCCACAGCCCCCAGCGTGTACACCAAGTGCATGGCAGTACTAGCAGGTCACTTGAGACTGCAAGGATTCTGGGTGTTTCCATCTTTGGGTGACTGGCTTGTCACCACTACAACCAGGCATCGACTGTTGGTGGCAGGAGAAAAAGTTCTCCAAACATGCTCTTATCTGCGCATAACCATAAATTACGAAAAATCTCATCTAGAGCCAACACAAACTTTAGATTTCATAGGGGCTTCCTTAAGCACAAAGACTGCAATAGCCTCCCCTCCCCCACCAAGACTGAAGACAATCCATTTTCAAGTCATGAAGATAATCAACAGCAACAAATTCCCAGCCCAATTAGTTCTTCAGGCACTGGGGTCTATGGCAGCGTCTGTAACGCTCATCCCCTTGGGCAGATTTCACATGAGAATTTTACAGTGACTGCTTGCAACATCATGGTCCATCCTTTACTAGCCAGTGTCAATGGCCATTGCAATCACCAGTGTATGCAAAAGAGATCTTATGTGGTTGATTCAATCAGATCAGATTTTACAGGGCTTGTCTATACATTTCCCTCAGCCCAACACTACAGTGACCACGGACACTTCCCAGTTAGGGGGGAGGATGGTCTAAGGCACTTGGTCACCAGTAGAGGGCAATTTGCACATCAGCGTCCTAGAGATGAGAGCAGTGCTTTTAGTGTTGCAGGCCTTCCACGATACTTTCCCCTCAGGGACAACTGCAATTCAAAAGGACAACTTGTCAGTAGTTTGGTACATCAACAAACAAGGAGGAACCAGATCTTACTCATTGTGTCAAGAAGCTCTCAGAGTATGGCAGTGGGCAATCTCATCCAACCGTTTTCTCATAGCAACACACATTCCATGGAAGTCCAATGTGACAGCAGACAAATTGAGCAGGTGCATACTTTTACCTCACGAGTAGTCCCTCAATCAAACAGTGTTGGAAAGGATGTTCCGAAGATGGGGTCAGGCATGCTGTGACCTGTTTGCCTCTCCCCTAAAAACAAGTGCAGCAGCTATTCTGTCCTACCGAGGGATGCACTTCTTTATAATTGGCTCTCCTGTCTCCTTTATGCCTTTCCTCCAGTTCCATTAATTCCCAACTTCTTACAGAAAGCAATCAAGTTGAAGAGCAAAGTTATCCTCATTGTACCTTACTGGCCTTGACAGATTTGGTTCCCTTCATTTGGCCTCACAGAATTCGACAGCCTTGGATTCTGGATCCAAGTCCAGATCTCCTGTCACACCCGACAAGTTAGATTCGTCTGGACATTCCAAATCACAAGCTAACAGCTTGGTTTCTCCAATTTCGTTAGTACCAAAAAAATTCCCAGGTGAAACGGACTGCTCAGGAGCCACAAACCAAGAACCAAACATTTATTCCACAAACAAAGAATTAAACATTTATTCCACAAACCAAGAATGAAATGTTTGTGGCTCCTGAGCAGTCCATTTCACCTGGGAATATTTTTTGGTTATTAGTTCTTTTTCCTGGTTTGTTGTTTGATTTATGGTTTCAATTCCATTAGTAGCCACACACTCCATGCTCTCTTCCCCTGTCCAGTGCATTCTGTTATCTTCTCATAAACCATCTACACAACAACTTTATACTAGTAAATGGGAAAGATTTGCACATTGGGTGGTCCAGAATAAAGTTGAACCTTTTTCGGCTCCAATTCATGATATTTTTCATTTTTTAGCTTTACTTTTCAATGAAGGAGCTTCGGCTTCCATGATCAGAGCCCAATTAGCAGCGATATCCAACTTTCACACTGGTTATCAAGGCTCCTTAGTTGCTTCTCACAAACTTTGTAAAGCTTTTTGGAGGGGTAATCTTCTTTTAAAACTGCCCTACAAAGATCTTACTCCTCCATGGGACCTGAATTTGGTGTCACAAGCAATCACACTTTGAGCCAACTAATGATTGCAATCTCAAGTTCTTAGTGGCAGTGACTTCTGCTAGAAGGATCTCAGAGATTCATTCAGAACCAACCCTTTATTTCTACCTAGGGTGGTTTCACAGACCAATATCAACCAATGTATTAACCTGCCAGTGTTTTCCCCAACTTCTCTAATAAAGGTGAATACTGTTTATATTTGCTAGATTTTCACAGGTAACTGAGATTCTGTCTTCACAGAACAAAAGATTTCAGGAAGTTGGACCAATTATTTGTTTCCTTCTTGCATACCAGATTGGGAAAACCTGTGAACAAACTGATGTTAGCCAGATGGCTCACTGATTGTATCTCATTTGTTTATTCAAAGTCATGTATTCTCTTGTCAAAACCCTTTCGAGCCCATTCAACCAGGGCTGTAGCAACTGCAGCTGTATTCCAGTCTAGCGCTTCCATGGATATCTGTGCAGCAGCAAATGGGGCAACTCCTCATATCTTTGTTACTCATTACAAATCGGATCTGGTCTCCAGGAGTAGAGCATCATTTGGCTCAATGGTGCTTAGGAACATCCTTCTTTGAGTCCACCCAGAATATAAGGTAGCTGAGGACTCTATTCTACAGGCTGAGGATAGAATAAAAATTGACAAAATCAGATAAAGAAGTATATACTCACCATAATGTTCCCTTTGTGTTGTCCATTTTCATTCTTCCTCAACTCCCCACCCTCCAACCCCCTTTCCTTAATTTCTGGAAGAATGGAGAATTCATAGATTGTTAGCCTTTTGCTATACTTTTGCAGTCCCAGATATAGTCTCCATGAACGCCTTTTGTCTGTTCTATCAGCAAACTCGATCTGAGGTAATTGAGATAGGTGCACTGTGGGTAAGGAATGAGCTTGAGAGGTTTTTAGTTCCCACGAGCTATAGTAGTGGTCTAGTCAGTTCCGAGAACTGGATCCAAACCCAAAGGTTGAGGAAGAATGAAAATGAACAACACAGATTGAATGTTATGGTGAGTACATAATTTCTTTTTTTCTACAAAAACTCTACTGTTTCCAGTTTTTAACACTTTCCCCTTCTTCCAAAGTTTTGTTAGGATCAGCTCTTTGTCCTGGTATGACTGCATCTTTACTAATATAGGTCTTGACTGCTTTCTCATGGCCAGGTTTGTCCTTTCAATTAACAAATCCAGTTGTGGAACACCAGTCCAGTTGCTTACTTGCGATTTCATAAAATGAATAGTCTGTTCCTTCCAGTCTCTCTGGTAGAGCAAAAATAAAATCTCAGGCTTGCTTTGCACACATGGTCTTCTAACTCTACTGAAACAGTTTTGTTTTTAAACACCTTTATTGAATTATCGCTTGTGACACAGGAAAATTTACATTTGTAAAAATAAATTAAAACAGCAAAAAACAGAAAAAAGTGATAAACCAAAACTACTTTATTCAAAAACACTTCATGGTAAGTGCTATTATTTTCGTAATCAAACTTTATTAACAAGTTCACGTTTACAATTATACTGCACATATATTGCTATATATCGTATAATCTAAGTAACATTACATAAATTATTCAGTTCCTGCCTTTTTAAACAAGAAACATCTTTATTGAACCATCAGTAATGACAAAGGGAATCATATATTTATATAAATGAAAACAAACCACACCGCCACAATCCTAGTTGCAAGCATTTTACATCACAAACCATACTGACACATTCCCAGTTGCAAACATTATACATCACTTATAACGTACCCAATTGCTTTCAGTCAAACATTACATAGCTCATTTTAAGTCCTGCCTTCTTATACACCTCATTCTTCCCCTGTATGCATTGTTTCCCCAATTCCCATTTTTTCCTATGTAGTTTGCTCCAGCCTTTTCTAAAGATCTCAATTACAGTTCTTTTATCTCTGCTATTATATTCAGTACTTCTAGTAAAGTTAGTTTATTTTTTGATTTCCATTTTCTAGTAATTGCTTTTTTGGCAGCCATCATAATTAGACACAGCAAGGCCTTACCATGTGTAGATTATGTATACCTTTAAGAAGCTTTCCATGGACTTGCACATGTGTATAAGTACTGAGCACATGCGAGCCTGACTGCCATTTTGTAGTAAGCTGTTGAGATGTAAGCATACATGTCTGTGTAGTCTGTCAGTTAATTAGTTTATTTATATTTTGTATTGCTGCTATCTATCCTGATGTGTTTCTATGTAATAAAGCATATAAACTAACTACCCCGCCTGTTTGTCTCAACTTATAACCAAGGTCGAATGACATAGTGTCAGAAGTGGGATCCAGATTCAAGACCAAGAGGCACTCAGTTAATGTTGGAGGAATGGATCATCCCTACTGCACGTATAACTCACAAAACAGGTCAGAAATTAATTCCAGGTATTAAAACTTGCTCAAATGATTTCTTATTTGAAAAAATATAAAATGAAACACTCAGAATGCTCAAAAAAATTTCTAGTTAAACGAAATGTCCGAAAATGTGACATATTGATAAAAAATATCCAAAATAGTTACGAAGATGTCTGAAATAATGTCCAAATCACATAAAATGTATAAAATAAGTAAAATTACCACATTTTTTCACTATGTGCTACTTTTTCACATAAATTAAAGCTATTCAAGATATTCAAGGTGTACAAAGTGTTCACAAGTTTGAACAGTTATTTCGCAAGATACAGACATTTCAAAGCATAGTTTGCAAAGTACAGCATTTCAAAGAGTTTATTGTGCATTTGAATGTCATTACAAGTACTGGCTGTGTGTGCATGTTCGTATATAATTACAAACACATTATTTTCAATATGTTTGGGCACAATTTGTTGTCATGGCTGAAGGATTTTGAAAACCAGGTTCACTTGTCTTTGATAATAATATTGTAGAGAACTGGACAGTGTTTGAGCAAGAGCACGATATTTTCATACAGGCTACATTTTCTGATTAAGATGCACGTACAAAGGCATTTATTCTGCCTAATTTAGCTGGTTCAGAAGCCATAGAAAGAGAGTGTTCATTTGTGTATGTACCTGTTGTGTTTGCAGGAGAGGGGGAAAAACCATCATATAGTGGTACCGGCCAAATCAAAGGAAGTCCCCGAGTGCTTAAAACGAAAATTTAGAGAAATGTGTAACCCCCAAACGCATATCGCAATGGAAATGCACTTACTTTACACAAGGGATCAAAAGCCTGATGAAACTTTTGCTGCATGTATAACTGACTTGAGAAACAAAGCTAAAATGTGCAGATTTGGTGATTTAAGGGATAAGTTGATAAAATACAAACGTGTGGTATTAAAGATGATGCTGTGAGAAAGATTTTGCTTTGTGACAGTGATTTAACTTTCAACAAGGCCATAGAGATTTGTCAGATATATGAACTCACAGAAAAGCACACAAATATGTTTACAAATGAGAAATGCTTCTAAGGCCAATGTTGATAGTCTGCAGAATGTGGTTAAAACAAACAGGCCCAAGCACATGGCAGCAACTGTAAGCCCTGCAACAATCCATGGGTAACCATGTAGCTTTCTAGCAAATTCCAGTGTGTGCACAGTCTCAGTGAAGCAAAACAGTGAGTCAGCAAACTCAAAGCATGTATCCTCACCTAGCCTCATAGTCAACTGTCATAATTATGGTCTCAATCATGTATCTAAAAAAGAAAAGTGCTTAGCTTTTGGTCAGCAATGCGACAGATGTAAAAAAGTGGAATAATTTCCAAAGATTTTGTAAATCAAAAGAGCCTCATTATTTTATTAAAAGAGAACATTAAGAGAGACAAGTTTATTTATTTGACATTTGTTGACCGGGTTAGTCCAACTGGGACAGAGCCCTTTTTCAGTGAAGACCCAGGGAGAAAAGCTCCACAGTAAAAACGTGCAATTAATTAGACACATAATAATACAAAAGATTTACATAGACATGAACAATTGCAAGTTTAACATACATGGCAATTTGAACATACATTTCAGCATGAAGACATACAGATGAGAGAAACAAGATATAATACAGATAGATATTTAGCTTTTGAAAAGTTTTATATCAGAATAAATTAGACTGGCTGTGAATAGGAGAAGAGATGGTTAAGTATGAAAAGAATTTGTAAGCGTGCAGGATAGAAGCAGAGAGGAAGGAAAGATGGGTAGCAGAATTGCAATAAAGATAGAGATCAGGAGAAAGGTAGGGTTTCACAGAAGTAGAAGCAAGATGAGAGAATAGGTTACCTTAGAGAGATGAGTCAGCCAGTAGGAAGATAGCACAAACATAGATCTAATGTTGTAAATCTTTATTCATTCCTTACTGTTAGGACTTCAGTTCCGTCCTCAGAACCCACCCGGCCATTACCAAGCTCGTGCCAGCCAAAAACTCTCAGCCAAGACCTACCCACAATGCCCCTCTCATAGCATCACCAGATTTCATTTGCAGCATTCCTCGGCAGACATGCCAAGCCTTCTCTCCAGCTAAGTGTAGCTTTTTGTGTTTTTTTTTTTCTGGCTCTAAGTGTTTACTTGCCAGCTTGTTCTAGTTTAAAGATATTTCTGTCTCTACCTTTTCTTATTTTCTGACTAAACCCTACCCACTACCTTGGGAGTTCTTTCATACCATCATTGTTACTACTCCCTCTTCCCTACCTAGTAGGCCTTTCTCTTACCTTCCTGGTATTTCTTAGTACCTAGACTTCTGTAAAAAAAAAAAAAAAAAAACACACAGCCCTTTCCGCTATCCTTTTTATCTTCTTGTTGGTAGTTTAGTTTATTGTGTGGTAGTATTAGCATGTTAGAATGTCAGATAAGACCAAGCTTGGGTTCAAGCAGTGTGATAAGTGTGGGAGCAAAATGCCCAACTCTGATGGTCACGCTTGGTATGTTTATTGTTTGGGCATTGACTGCATTAACATTTCCTGTGACATTTGTTCTAGCTTCAGCAACCGTACTCTGGCTGAACGCAAGAACAAACTTATTCTTAATGGTATGCTGAAAACACCCTTCTCAGAGGCTCTTTCTGGGATGGAGGTCTCACCACCACCTAAGCATAAGGATGTGAAAAAACATGAAGAGAAAAGGAGTCACTCGGTTCCAACATCTCCGTCCTCCTCGGAACCGAGTTGGCACTGGGTTTCTCCTGTGCTTTTGGCGCAGACTACTTTGGCACCAGGCTCCATGTCTTCTCCCTCGGTGCCACCCTTAATTCTGACTCCACCCACTGTACCAGCTTTGGCACCATCCCCCTTGGGTGCCGACCTTGGTTTTGACATAGGCTTTAACTACTGTACTTGCATCGGCACCATCCCCGTCCATGGTGCCGATGTCTTATATGGATCCTCTGATACCGAAACTGTCTGTTCCGAAGGTCGAGTACCTTCCCAGAACCAGATATTCTCTTGCTTATGACCCCTTTTTGGGACAACAATTTAGTCCATTTCTTGAGAGACCAGAATCTCCATTGGCAGCTTCCTTCAGATCCACCAGGAGTCTTTCAGAACAAGATGTAGTGAGGGTAGTGGACCAGCTTTTGGCAGCTAGAGGATTACCTACCCCTGCTAGGTCTTCTTTCCCTTTTGGAAAGGAAGCTCTCATGGCATATTCACCTGTATATCCTCCTCTGGTCTCCTCCCAGGTCTTGGAAACTTCGGTACTGATGGCCATCCCAGTGCATTCTGTCTCGGCTCCAACAGCGGAGGCTTCCCTGTTGGCACTAATTACTCTTGGTGTCACGGCTCCTTTGGGACTGGTGCACTCTCGGAGCAGTGATTGGGCTGCTGGCACCTAGTTCGGCGCCTATTTTTTCTGTGGCGCCATCTACGGCCACGGCTCTCCCAGCAGCTACCGGTCCTCTCGGAGCTCCTCACCTGGAGGCAGGCTCCTCAGGGTGGGGTGTGACCCTGGTTCCAAGGTTGTTGTTCTTGGTTTCGGGCTCCCATCCCTCCTCTGGTGGGCCTGCTTTCCAGGTGATGGAGAGGGTCCTTGCTTCAACAGGTTCACAGTTGGCACCATTGGCATCGACACCAGAACCTCCCTCTAGCATGCAGCTGTCCCAAACCCCTACTCTGGGATCTTAAGCACAGGAGCTGCAAGAACTTCTCTTGAAGGGAACCCTTTCTCTGGAGTCCTCCTCAGACGATCCCACTGGAGAGCCACCGGGGAAGAAACTTTGCAAGAGGAAGCATTTTGATTCCACTGAGGAATCCATCAACGAAGACACAGATTGCGATGAGGGAGGGTCCCCATGGTCTCTCCTGGAAGACGTCTCATTTGGAGACATTCTCAAGTTCCTTAAGCAGAGAGGAGACTGGAAGCCCTCCAACCCTTCAGAGGAATTGGTGTACTTTCAGACCTTCTGTGCTCGGCCATCTACATCCTGGGTGACCCCACCTGCGGATGAGCTTATTAAACTTATTCTGCAGCGTGCCTGGAAGGCCCTGGACAACAAAGAACCTGTCCTCCGGAGGCCAGATAAAATGTTATCCACCCCTGAAGACCAGCCCAGTTGGTCAAAGCAACTGGTAGTTGATTCCATGGTCGTGGCAGCTGCCACCAAGAGGGAACTGGCAGAAGATAGTTCCACTGTTCATCCCCCGAACAGGGAGTCTCAGGCTATGGACAGACTGGGGAAGTGGGCCTATGCTTCAGCGACCATTGCCATTTGGTCACTGAATTATGTGGCACACTTTACTCGTCTCCAAAGAGACCTAATCTCATAAATGTCTGCCTCTTTGGTGGGGGTACTGCCTGAAGAGGTACATGATACTGTTGCCTCTCAGCTAGCTACCCTGGAATCCATCTCGAACTCCTTGATGCACTTGATCTGTCACACTACCAAGGGGGCAGCTCGAGCAGCCGCATCAGGCATCGTCCTGAGACGGCATGCTTGGATGCGTTTGAGTGACTTTGCGGACCCCTTCAAATCTTCCTTTATCAACGCGCCTGTTGACGAATTTTCCCTTTTTGGTCCCAAAGTAAGAGACGCACTATCACGTAGTGTGAAGGACGGAAAGACCTTGTCTGCTTTGGGCATATGTTTTTCCACCCCCCCCAAGAGGTCCTACTCCAGGAACCAGAGGGGAGGAAAATTGTGGTTCAAGAAGTCCCAAGGATCTTTTTGTGACACGTGATGAGCAATCTCCCTGGGGCAGAGAGGGCAACTCATCCGGAAGATGCCCCTTTCGGGGCAGAGGGGATCCGTGCAACCAGGGTGCTAGAGATTCCTTCTCCAGCCAACCCTTCCAGCTCTCCTGAACAGCGGCCTGATTGCTTTCCTCTGGAAGCAGTCGGGGGTCAATTTTCCCTGCACCTACAGGCCTGGCAACTCATAACAATGGATGTGTGGGTGCAGAGAATAATATCCAGAGGCTATCATATCCCATTCTATCTTACTCCCAGACTAGTAAAACGAATCCCCAATGTCCCACCCAAACAGAGGGAAGCTGCAGCCTTAGAAATTGAAAAGCTGCCAAGAAAACCAGTCATCCAGCTAGCCTCACCAGACCAGACAGGATCTGGATTTTACTTGAGGTTCTTTTCAGTGCCAAAAAAGACAGGGGACTGGAGACCAATCCTGGATCTCAGCTTACTAAACAAATTCATAAAACCTCAAAAATTCCGGATGGTCACGGTACAGTCCATCCTCCCCTTTCTCGGAAAGGACAACTGGATGTCCTCTGTAGACCTCCAGAATGTGTATTACCACATAAAGATGGACAAATGCTCCCAGAGATTTTTCTGCTTCCAGCTGGGAGCTAATCACTATCAGTTCAGGGTACTGCCCTTTGGTCTCTTGACAGCCCCCAGAGTGTTCACCAAATGTATGGCAGTCGTAGTAGCTCATCTCTGACTACAAGGATTTCAGATGTTTCCTTATTTAGACAATTGGCTCCTTACTGCCACGACCAGGAATCTTCTCATTCTCAGTTTCTCTTACACTTAAGGCCTTGCTCTTTGCCTAGGTATCATGATCAACATGGACAAATCACAAATGTATCCAACAAGACCAGTGGAATTCATTGGCGTCATCTTTGACACAACGTCCTATCAAGGTTCCCTTCCCCCTCACAGGCTCTCAAAGATAAGAAGCCAGATTCAATTCCTCCTTCCACAGACTTTTGTACCAGCACGCCTTGTACTACAGCTATTGGGATCTATGGCAGCAACCATTATCTTAGTTCCACTTAAGAGGTTGCACATGAGACTAGTACAGTGGCTCTTTTCATCACCATGGTCAATCTTAACCCACCCACTCGACCATGTGATCTGCCTTACAAACCTTTGCAAGAAAGAAATGCATTGTCGGATGAAGCCAGAATCAAATCTTTGGTGTCGACCGTTCTGCTTTCCCCACCACTGTGACCACGGATGCTTCCCTGTTAAGGTGGGGGGCATTTCCAGGGAAAGACAGTCCAAGGCACCTGGTCCCCCATGGATGCCAGTCTGCACATAAATGTCCTGGAATTGAGAGCAGTTCTCTTAGTGTTGCAAGTATTCCACACATCCCTTCCTTCCGGGACCATTGCAATTCAGTTGGACAACATGTCAGTCATCTGGTATATCAACAAACAATGCGGAACCAGGTCTTACCCCCTGTGTCGGGAGGCCATGAGAATTTGGCACTGGGCAATGGCTTCCAACCACTTTCTCATAATGCACATTCTCGGGAGTTCCAATCTTATTGCGGACAATCTGAGCAGGAACATTTTGATGCCTCATGAGTGGTCCCTCAGCCCTGTAATAGCAGATCAGATCTTCTGCCATTGGGGCAGGCCTTGCTGCGACCTATTTGCTTTTCCCTAAACAACACATGCAGAAGCTATTTTGCCCTGATCCCCCCTCAGGGGGAGTCACCGAAGGATGCTCTGACACACGATTGGCCCCAGGGTCTGCTGTATGCCTTTCCACCCATTTCCTCTCATCCTGAAATTCCTCCAGAAAGCTCAAAGGTTGAGAAGCAGAGTGATCCTCATTGCCCCTTATTGGGCCCATCAAGTCTGGTTCCCTTTCCTGTGGCCTCATCTGATTCAAAGCCCGTGGATCCTGGATTAATCCCAAGGTCTGCTGTCTCATCCTCAGGGACTGATTCACCCCAATCTCCACAACCTCAAGCTTACAGCTTTGTTTCTCCACTTCTGATGATTGCCAGGCTACCTGATATTTCATTCCCTGTTCGCGAGATTCTTGTGGCTTCACACAAACCTTCCACCAGGAAAATTTATTCTAGTAAGTGGATTAGGTTCTCTAGATGGGCGAAACAACATAACATTAGACCCCTTTTCCATGCCTATTCAGAAGATCCTACAATATCTACTATCTACCCTATTACAAGCAGGAGCTTCAGCATAGAAAATTACTGTGCATTTAGCAGCTATTGCAAATTTTCACAATGGAATTAACAATTCTTCTGTTATGTCACACTGACTGTGTAAAACCTTCATGAAAGGAGTATTGCATATTAAACCTCCAGTCAAGCCTCCTATAGGGCCATGGGACTTGTCTCTTGTGCTTCAGTCATTAACTAGCCCTCCCTTCAAGCCCTCTAACGCCTGTGATATAACATTTTTGTCTTGGGCAACTCTACTTCTAGTAGCCCTTACCTCAGCGAGAAGAGTATCTGAGTTGCAGGCCTTGAGTGTCAAGAGACCTTACTTGATTTTTCATAAAGTAAAAGTGTCCCTACGTATTGACCCCTCCTTTTTGCCCAAGGTCATTTTTGGGTTTTCCATTAATCAATCTATTGACCTATCGGTTTTCTTTCCTCATCATTCAAATAGAAGGGAATACCTTCTGCATACACTCAATGTTCATAGGCAACTTCGTTTCTACTTGGACAAGACTAAATCTTTCAGAAAAATGGATCAATTGTTTGTGGCCTTTGCAGGACCCAGATTGGGTAGGCCTGTCTCCAAAATGACTATCTTCTTGGCTCAGAAACACCATTACTTTCATCTACCATCAGAACAAAGTATGCTTACCTTCCAGAATAAATGCTTACTCTACTAGATCAATGGCTACTTCAGTGGCTTTTCATTCCAGAGCCTCTATGGATGATATCTGCGCAGCAGCCACTTCGGCAAGACCTCATACCTTTATCACTCATTACAAATTGGATTTGGCCTCTTGGGGACGAGCATCTTTTGGTTCTATGCTGCTCAGGAATGTCTTTCCTTAGGGCCACCCAGGACTCAAGTAGCTGGGGACTCTGTCCTAACAGTAAAGAATGAATAAAGATTTACAACATCAGATACAGAAGTTATGTCTTACCATAACATTCCATCTGTGTTGTAGATCTTTATTCATTCATTACTTCCTGTCCTCCTTCTTCCTGCCTAGACTCCTGGTGGACTTTAGGATTTCCTTATTAATTAAGGTATTTGCTCAGACAGAGCCTACTACTGTCACTTTTATTACTTCTATACTATAATGGTGGGCAAACTCGATCTGAAGAGACTATGAGAGGGGCATTGTGGATAGGTCTTAGCTGAGAGTTTTTGGCTGGTGCGAGCTTGGTAACGGCCATGTCTGTTCCGAGAATGGAACCGAAGTCCTAACAATAATGAATGAATAAAGATCTACAACACAGATGGAACGTTATGATCAGACATAACTTCTTTTTTATTTTCCTTGAAGTTAATTTTTACTGTCTTTCTGAACTGGCATTTGGATCTAATGTATCGGATGTCTAGAGATTATTCCATTTCTCAGCAGGATAACAGCTATAGAGGTGTTTTCCTATGTTGGTCTTGGGTTTGAGAATAGTCAGGAGATGTTGTTCTGAGCTATGGAGGGTTCTAACAGGGGTGTAGAGGGAGATGATAATGGGGCAGAAAGTGTGTTGGTATAGAACAGAATGAATTATTGGAAGCTGAGAAAGGAGGAGGTTATGGGGGAATTCTGGCCAGTTCAGTTTTCTGAGTGCTAGGCAATGATGAGTGGAGTATGGAAGTTAAGCAGCAAATGTAGCTATCTTATTGTAAGTGGACTCTAATTTAGAAATAAGTGTGGATTGTAAGTTGGTGAGAATTTGAGAGCCGTAGAGAAGTGTTGGTAATAGGTAAGCATGTGAAAAGAGATCTTTTAGCAGTACTAGACATAAAGTTTTTGTTTCTATAAAGGAGACCAGGTTTTTGATGGGTTTTCTTAATGTTACTTAGAACATGAAGGTCAAATTTTAGCTGGTCATCAATAATGACTCCTAGTAGTTTGATGTGGCTTTCTACTATGATGGGTGTGTTATTGTGGGAAGAGATGGTGAAAGATAATTTCAAGTGGGACATAGTTTTTGGTATGAAGAGTAAGAGTTTGGTGGTCTTTGCATTTAAAATTAGGTTTAGGTTAAGCCAGTTTTCAACGGACAAGGAGGAGTCTTGTGTTTTAGTATGAAGTTCAGGGAGGGTATCAGCAATGGTGATGACTGTGGAGTCATCTGCATATTGGTCAAGTGATGAGTATTGGGTTGAGGAAGATAATTGATTAGTAAAAATATTAAAAAGCAGTGGTCCAAGAATTGACCCTTGAGGAACTCCCATCTATATAGGGAGGTCAGGGGAGATAGCCGAGCACCATTTGACAGATTGGAAATGGTTGCTAACTGGAGAACCATGAGATAGTGGTGGTAGATAGGTTTAATAGAGCGAGTTTGTCTAACAGAAGGGGGTGGGAGACTGTCAAATGCCTTTGAGAGGTCAAGAAAGAGACAAAAAACTAGTTTATTCTGGTGTTTGCCTTGTGAAATGGTATTCATGAAGGAGATGAGAGCAGTAGAGATAATATGACCAGGGTGAAAGCCATGTTGGATGGGGGTGATTATGCTCTCGTGTAAGGTATTGTAGGATTTGTTTGTGTACAGATTTCTCCAAAATTTTGGATATAGGTGATAGAATTGCTATGGGCATATAGTTCAGTGGAATTACCTTCTTTTTAGATAGGAAGAGTGTAGAACTTTTTCCATATGTCAGGGACCATAGCTTCAGCAATAGATCGACTGATGAGAATAGAGATGGGTAGTGCTAGGGAGTTGGCAGCTAGTTGGAGAAAGAGAGGAGGGAGACCATCAAATGAGGGAGAACAAGGTTTAAGCTTCATGAGTAAAGATTTTACGTATCTAGTGGATACAGTTTCTAAGCAGAGGAATTATTAGAGGGAATAGGAGGGAAGGAGGGTGAGTGGAGTAAGAGTGTGGAAGATTTTTAAGTTTAGTGATAGTCTATGAAGTAGGAGTTGAAGTTAGTAGCAGTTTGGAGAGGAGTGAGAGAGGGGCTAGGCTGAGGAGTAGATGGGTTACCGGGATGAAGGATTTGATTAACTGTATGCCAGAATTTCTTTGGGTTATGTAGGCATGTTTTAGGAGGATTAGAGTAGTAGTTTCTCTTGTCATTGATAATTGCTTTTTTAGTAAGGTTATGAAGGAGTCTATATTGTTGTAGGTAAAAGGGTAGTTTGGTTTTCATTCAAATCTTCCACTTTTATCCCTTTGAGCCATTAGGGAGCAAGTGGGGGGAGTCAGCCAGGGGGGGGGATATGGCAGATTTTATACTAACATAGCGTATAGGGGCAAGGAAATTGAGTATGTTATGAAATATATTATTAAATTCAGTGACAGCTTCATTCAGTTGTAGCTGTCTGAGAAAGGACCAGTTGATAAGCTGAGAGTTGACTATTAAGTTCATTAGGGTCAAAGATTTTTTTTACATTTCAGCAAGCTTTGATTGTATGAGGTTTGAGTATGTGTGGACTAAAATGGAGGACTTTTGTTGAGCAGTGGTCACTGAGGGTGTCAGGAAGGGTTTTAGGGAAGTGATATTTATGGGGATGTGATACTAGTATCCAGTCAAGTATAGAATAATGGGTAGTAGATTTATTGGTATAAGTAGGTGTAGTTATGAGTTGGGTAAAACCATGTAAGTTGATGAAAGTGGAGGGGGATGCCAAGGTAAGAGTAGACCAGTTGATGTTGGCATCTCCCATGATTACAGTCTCATTATGGAGATCAGATGAGAGAGAGGAAAGAATACTTTCCAGTATTGTAATGTCGTCACTAGGTGGAATGTTAACTGCAGCAATGTTAAATGAGGTGTGGGGATTAATTTTACAATTTGCCAAAAGAAGTTCAGCAGAAGAGTGTGGAGGGGAGGGTGACACTAGAGGGGTTACTATTAGATTTTCAGTGTAAATGATAGCTATGCCTCCTCCTTTTTTATTGGTTTGATCTTGTCTTAAGATGTTATAACCAGGGGGAAGGATGTCTTTATCTGGAATGTGGGGTTTAAGCCAAGTCTCAGCAAAAGCTATGATGTTAGGAGAGGGTTGAGAGATCCAAGAATGGAATTCAGCAGTTTTATTTACTAAGCGTCTCAGGTTGATGGTGTAGAGGGAGATATGCTTTGATCGGACATGGGAGAGGGAATTGATGGATTGTTTGGAGATACCACCAGAGGGTGAGGGTGAACTAGGGCCAGAGTTGGGGTGTATGTCACCTGCAAGTAAAAGGGATAGGAGAGTGGAGGTTGATTGTGGCTTAGTGATATATAGTACAAACTATTTGACTTTTCCTTTAGGTTAAGTAGGTTTAAATGTCCTAAGTTTAGTTTTAGGAGTTAAGGTTTTAGATAGAGTGTTGAATGGTGGTGTTAAGAAACAATGAGGGAGTTGAGGGAAGACTGGAGGATAGGTGAGGTGAGTTTATAGAGGATAGTTAGAATGGCAGTAGTTAGAAGTACAAGTAGCAGGGAGCGATGGGAAATGGTGAAAAGTAGGTTAGCGAGGTAGTAGTAGTGATTATGTAGTAGATGAAAGAAGGATTTGAAAGGTTATAGAGTAAAAGGAGAAGTGGATGATAGAGTGTCTGCAAGTGAGGATGAAGCTAAATAAGTAGAGATAAATAGATGGCAGTAAGGGTGGAGTGGAGGGAGGAAGGTGATTGGAGGAGGAGGTAAAGAGGGGTTGGACCTTAGGGGGTGTGGTAAGGAAACCTAGGGAATAAAGGAAATGATGTCAGGAGTGGGAGGGAATGGGGGTAAGGTAGAGAAGCGGAGTGTGCCTGAGCAAAGCGGGTTAGCCCAGCAAAACAAGGTTAATGGGAGGCACAAACTACCAGAAAAAAAAAACAATCTGTAAGAGAAACAGTGTTTCTTTTCTTTACTTGTTTTGTAGGAAAGTATGGTCTGCTGAAGGGTGGGGTTTAGAGGGAGAGTGAGAAAGGGAGATTAGAGCAAGGGGAGAAAAGGCACTTAGGCCCTGAAGAGTAGTTTTAAGAGCAGGCATGGTAAAGGAGTCAACGGGAAAGGTGTAGAAGTGGGCTACAAGTGAGTGCTAAAATCATGTGGAATTGCACTACCATCTAGTGGGCAAAGGTAGGGAAAGCTAGTCTAAGCAGTAAAGGGGCAGTCCAGAAAAGGGGAAGGAGTGAAAAGGGGTTAACGAATGCCCTCGGAGCTTTACAGCAGGAGTGCAAACCCAGCTAACTCTCTGACATATGGACAGATTATCTAAAAGAAGCAGTGACCCTATTTCTTAAAATAAAAATAAAACCAAAGTAAAATGCACACTGCAAAGACTAACTGAACTCAGTAGCACAATGTTGCTGAATAAAGGAAGGGTCAGTCCCAATTAGAGGTCTGGATGATGCCTGCAAAGGTTCACAGGTTTCAGATGAGGTGACTACTAAAATATTTCATAGGTTAATTCAGGCCAATTGTTAGAGGGAGCAACAACTCGTTCCCAATCTTTTCCTCTGAAAAAAAAGAAGAAAAAACAATTGCAGGTAAGCTTAACGGCTCTATTAGGAAGGAGTGCTTTGTGTTTTCGATATTGAGAAGTGTAGAAAGAGGCAGAGTACACTAGATAGAGATAGAGTATATCATGTATGAAGTATTGCAGTTAGAAACAAATGAGAATAGGGAGAAAAGTTAAGATATGATAGGAGAAGTTAGCTAAAGCATGTAAGAAGATAAAAGCAAAAGCTAAGGTCACCAGAGGAGAAACTAGGAGATAATGATAAACAGAGATAATGTGAAAAAGGATTAAAAGGATTACAGGATTAATACAGTTGAAAGTTAGAAACAGATTTCGTAAGACCCCGAGCAGTATAGCCGCTGACATTACAGCGGATGCTGAGAAAAAAAATTGCATGTAATGGTTCGGCACTGTCGGGATGGGAAAGTGGAGCATGAGAAAGGTACCAGCAAGTGGAGCATGAAAAAGGTACCAGCAGGAGGGTAAGAGGGTGGAAGAGAAGGAGGTAGTGAAAAAGAGCAGTTTGCAACAGTAGAAGTAGAGAGAGCAAATATTTAAATATCAGCCAGTACTAGGATAAAAGCCCTAATAGCACTAATCAACAAGCAATTACACATTACTGATAAGCAGAAGTTCATAAATGCAAATCATCACAGTTGTCAGCCACAGTGCAAAAATATAAACATCCAAAACCCACATATAAACTCCTACGTGCCATAAACACCAGCATGTTTGATACATACACTGATAGTACAAATACTAGCAGTAGTAACGCTAATGTTCTAGTACATAACCCTTTACACAGTTAAAGATAACTGCAAATAACTGCAGTGGTTTAACTACTTGGAAATATTAGTAACACTATATATGTACACAGTGTTTAAACCTAGCAGTACATAAGGAAGCAGTGTAAAAGTAAAACTCTAACCAGGGAGCACACACACCAAGGGCAGGAGAGTGTCCGTTAAATGAGAAAGCTACTCAAATTTAAAAATGGCACCAGAGGTTGACCAGGATCTATGTGTAATCTTCTAAAAGGGGGGAGGGGGAAATGAGACAGGTTCGGAAAAGGTGTGGGAGGGGAAACTGTGCTGCTGTAGGGACTGGCCCAGCAGAACAAGGTTAATGGGAGGCATGAGCTACCAAAAAAATGATCTGTAAGATCTTTTCTTTATTTGTTTTGCAGAAAAGTGTGCTCTGCTGAAGGGCAGGGGTTAGAGGGAGAGTGAGAAAGGGAGATTAGAACAAGGGGAGAAAAGGCCCTAAAGAGCAGTAGTAAGAGTAGGCAGGGTAAAGGAGTCAACGGGAAAGGTGTAGAAGAGAGCTATAAGTGAGTGCCAAAATCATGTGGAATTACACTACCATCTAGTGGGCAAAGGCAGAGAAAGCAAGTCTAAGCAGTAAAGGGGCAGTCCAAAAAAGGGGAAGGAGTGAAAAGGGGTTAATGAATGCTCTCAGAGCCTTACAGCAGGAGTGCAAACCCAGCTATGTCCGATATATGGATAGATTATCTAAAAGTAGTAGTGACCCTATTTCTTAAAATAAAATCAAAGAAAAATGCACACTGTAAAAACTAACTGAACTCAGTAGCACGATGTTGCTGAATAAAGGAAGGGTCAGTCCCAATTAGAGGTCTGGATGGAGACTGCAAAGGTTCACAGATTTCAGACGAACCTACAAAATATTTTGTAGGTTAATTCAGGCCAGTTGCTAGAGGGAGCAACAACTCATTCCCAATCTTTTGCTCAGGAAGCACACATGCCAAGGGCAGGAGAGTGTCCGGTAAATGAGAAAGCTAAGTTGATCAATCCGAAAGCTGTGACCCTACGTTTTATGTTAATGGTGTGTTGATGCTTAATGAAACAGTCAGTGCAGTAGATTTATGGGCAAAGAATAAGGTATTTTCTACTGTTCAGAAAATGGAAGACCCATAGCTCTCAAAGTTGACAGTTTCAAAGTGCAATGTTATGTCAGCAGAAACATTTGCTAGAGTATGTGCTGGTAGGAAGCTTGATTTGTTAAAGTGTGTGAAGCTTGTTGCTTATGGTGGTGAAGAAATTCAAACTGAAGGCTCAGTAGTGCTTTCATGTTACTCTGCTGGGAGCAGTTATAACTTGCAATTTTATGTGGTCAAAAGGCACGTACACTCATCATTAGGCCTCGGAGACAGTTTGAAAATGGAACTACTTTCATTTAATAAAGAAGTCCACCGTGTAAGATTGAAAGACCACTGTTCTAATTTTGCTCAGTCTATTTTCTCTACTTATGTTGATCTTTTTGAAGACAAATTAGGCAAACTAACAGTTGTGTACTCCATGAAGTTAGATCCTGAAGTCATCCCAGTTGTCAGACCAGCCCGGAAATTTCCAGTAGTTATGCAGAACAGAGTCGAGGCTGAGCTAGACAAAATGGTGCAGCAAGGTGTGATTTGTCCAGTAGGTTCGTCTACTCCTACTGAATGGGTATCTTCCATGGTAGTAGCTCATAAGAAAAGCTCAGATGATATCAGAATATGTATTGAGCCAAGAGATTTGAACAAAGCACTGAAAAGAAAAGACCTCCTCATCTAATGTGTACCGTTGAAGAAGTCGCTGCTCTTATGCCAAATGCCACTGTTTTTTCTGTCCTGGATGCAGTTTTCATTTTGGCAAATTTTGCTTGACTGTAAATTCTCATTGTTAACCACTTTCAGTACCCCTTTTGGCAGATACAGATTTTTGAGAATGCCATTTGGGATAAATTCTGCCAGTGAAGTCTTCCAGCTTGCAATGGAGCATATTGTGTCTGGTTATCCGTGTAGTATTATAGTAAATGATATTCTAGTAGGAGGTAATGGTGAAGCTGAGCACGACAGAAACTTCAAGAAAGTTCTGGAAGGAGCATGTAAAGTGAATCTTAAGCTGAATCCTCAGAAATGCAAATTCAGGCTCCAAGAAGTTACTTATGTTGGTTATTTGTTTACCAGTTTAGGCTTATGACCAGATCTTTCCAAGCAAACAGCAATTCTTGAGATGCCAGCTCCAGACAACGTTCAAGCCCTACAACATTTTCTTGGCATGGTTAACTACCTAGGCATGTTCATTCCAGACTTGGGCCAACTTTCAGCACCGCTCAGAGAGCTGACATGTAAAGATGTATCCTGGTCATGGTTAGAACACCACCAAAGAGCATTTGATGCCCTGAAACAGAGAACTGCTGGCCCATCAACTCAGATATTATGATGTTCACAAACCAGTTATTCTTTCTTGTGATGCTTCAAGATTTGGTCTTGCTGCAGTCATTCTTCAAGAGGTTAGACCAGTAGCCTATGCGTTCAAAACTCTAATCCAAACCGAGATGGAGTAAGCGCAGATAGAGAAAGAGCTTTTGGCATTTGTGTTTGCATGTTCGAAGTTCCATGATTTATGGTAGAGCTATCCATATTGAAACTGATCACCAACCTCTAGTTACTATTTTGGCAAAGCCTATGCATACAGCTACAGGCAGACTGCAATGCATGATGCTCAAATTGCAGAAGTATAATTTTAATCTTGTCTACACAAAAGGCAAACTTCTTTATCTTGCTGATACATTGCCCAGATCACCCAGAAATACAACTAAACAGCATGAAATGAGCAACTTGATTTTGAAGTCATAGAAGTGAGAAATTTCAAAGAGATGAGATTTTGTCTGATGATGGTATCATCATGAAAGGTCCAAAAGTGATTTGTTCCAAAATCCTTGCAACAAGAATACATTACTGTTTTGCATCGTGGCCACCCAGGAGCACATTCTACCAAATGAAGGGTGAGAGGACTAGTATTTTGGCCTTCTATGTCAAGAGACATTGAGAAAGTACTTTCATCTTGTTTTGTATGGAATAGTACTAAGCCACATCAACAGAGAGAACCACTTCAGCTAAACCAGATTCCTGAACTTCCCTGGTTGACAGTAGCTACAGACATTTCCAAATTGAATGGTCAGCATTACTTCATGTTAGCAGACTCTTATTCATATTTGTTCGAGATTGACCTACTTCCTAATCTAGCCTCCAGTACTGTCATTACTAAGATGAAGCGTCATTTTGCAGTCCATGGTAGTCCAACGTTATTTCTGACAATGGTACACAGTTTACAAGCCAGCAGTTCAAAACATTTGCTGAAGAGAGGGACTTTATTCATGTTACAAGTAGCCCTGAGTACCCACAGTCAAATGGTTTGGCAGAAAGTGCAGTTCAAAGTCCGAAACAGTTACTAGAGAAATCGAAATGAGACAATAGTATTGTTTTCTTGAATCTCAGAAATATTCCTTGTCATAAACATCTTGGTTCACCTGCACAGAGACCTCTGTTGAGACAAACCAGAACCATGCTAAGTGAAAGCCCATCTGTTAAAGAAGCACCTATCCCAGAAGTCCAGTTATAATAACTCCAGCAAACTGCTCAGTTCAAGGGGAGATAGTGAGAATGCAGACATCCAAAGGTTTTGATCAGATTGGAATCATGAAGAGTGTATGTCCAGAGCCGAGATCATACACTGTGGAATCACAAGGAGTAGAATTTAGGCAGAATCGGAAACATTTGGTACTGGTGTCTGAGCCTATACTGCAATATCATAGCTCCGAGAAACACTCTAGATCTCAGAGTGAATTATCCAGAGGATGTTTCAGTAAATATCCCTGTTCCTGAGAAGATTCCCGAAATAGACTGTTCACCAATGGCTGTCTCTGTTGCTAAACCCAGTTCTAATAGCTATATCACTAGATTAGGTCGTATTTCCAGACCATGTTCCAGATACATGCAACTTGGACATGAGCGTTGTGTTTATTTCTTACTGTTTGTACAATTGCATGTCTTTTTGAAATATCACTTTATTGTAGGCAATCCATTATAGAGGGAGGATATAGATCAGTATGTATGTATACCTTTAAGAAGCTTTCCATGGGCTTGCACGTGTATAAATACTGAGCATGTGCGAGCCGGACTGCCATTTTGTAGTAAGCTGTTGAGATGTGAGCATGCATGTGTGTGTAGTCTGTCAGTTAATCAGTTTGTTTTGGATTGCTGCTAACCATCCTGATATTTTTCTATGTAATAAAGCATATAAACAAACTACGCCGCCTGTTCATCTTGACTTATAACCAAGGACAAGCGACACCATGTCTAGGCAATTCCAATTCTGTATCATAGCTCAAAACCTCAGCTTTGGCTGGCTAAGAACTTGCTGTATTCAACTGGACGTATAAGAGAATTTAAGTACCTTTATCTGCTCTTTTTTTTTTTCAAAAAATACAGTATTTAAATTGATTTTAACTGTGTGGAAGGAATATTAACTGAACTGGAAGTTAGTCAGTGTTTGCTGAATTTTGTTATTTGCTAGTAATTACAGGTGTGGGGGTAGTCACATTCTTTGATTTCCTGTCCTTGCCTATTTAAGTGGTACAGTGTGAAATATTTTCTGCTTAAAAACCTCAGCTTTGGCCGGCTAAGAACTTGCTATATTCAACTGGACGTATAAGAGAATTTAAGTACCTTTATCTGCTCTTTTTTTAAAAAAAAAATACAGTATTTAAATTGATTTTAACTGTGTGGAAGGAATATTAACTGAACTGGAAGTTAGTGTTTGCTGAATTTTGTTATTTGCTAGTAACTACAGGTGTGGGGGTAGTCACATTCTTTGATTTCCTGTCCTTGCCTATTTAAGTGGTACAGTGTGAAATATTTTCTGCTTAAAAACCTCAGCTCTGGTCGGCTAAGAACTTGATGTATTCAACTGGACGTATAAGAGAATTTAAGTACCTTTATCTGTTCTTTTTTTTTTCAAAAAAATACAGTATTTAAATTGATTTTAACTGTGTGGAAGGAATATTAGCTGAACTGGAAGTTAGTCAGTGTTTGCTGAATTTTGTTATTTGCTAGTAATTACAGGTGTGGGGGTAGTCACATTCTTTGATTTCCTGTCCTTGCCTATTTAAGTGGTACAGTGTGAAATATTTTCTGCTTAAAAACCTCAGCTTTGGCCGGCTAAGAACTTGCTGTATTCAACTAGACGTATAAGAGAATTTAAGTACCTTTATCTGCACTTTTTTTTCAAAAAAATACAGTATTTAAATTGATTTTAACTGTGTGGAAGGAATATTAACTGAACTGGAAGTTTTGACTCTGCTCTTAGTGGCCTTGCAACTGCCCGCCCCTCTTGTAAATTTGTGTTTGGATACTCCTTCTGGGCCCATCTCATTTGCTCACTCAACTGAGTGCTATGAGATCATATTCTGATTTCAGGCACTCCTACTGTCTACAAAGAGAGCATCTGGGAAACAGAAAAAAAAAAAGAAATTTTAAGCTTGTTTCCTGCCTTTCCTGTTAAGTGGTATAGACTGTTTGTAGGCTTCTGAGCCCCCAAGCCCTTCTGTGTTGGAGGGAAGTCTTCTAGCTTAGTTTTTTTTTCTTATAACTAGCCAGTTTTCTAGTTTCAGCACTCAAATCTGTTTCTTTGATCTCAGCACTTATTCAGAAAAAAAAATTTCATCTGCTTTTACTGTTCTTGTGTTTCTACCTACTTTTTTACTTTTGCATCATCTTAAAAGTACTCAATTGTATTTATTACTGCTTGGTGTAACTCATTCTAAGCCTTTTGGTTTAAACACTTGGGCTTCGGACCAGTTGTTTTGCACTGAGAGGGTTTGTGGTCTGCACTGTAGTGGCAGAACAGGTAGATTACATCCTTCTAGGTTGGGAACTGCTGACTGAGGGCTCAGTGTCTTATTCTAAAAGTGTATTAATTCTGGTTTAAGCACTTGGGCTTTCAGGCCAGTTATTTTACATTAAGAGGGTTCGTGGTCTGCACTCTTGTGGGAGGAGAGGCTGGACTCTGCCCTTCAGAGCTGGGAATTTCTGGTTAAAGGCTTATAGTACATGCATATCTGAACTGCTTCTTACTGAAGTTGGTGCGCCTTGTTTGCTGTGGCATAGACTGGATTCGGGCCTGCTGGATCTAGCTTTGTTTGTGTAACTTGAGCACTAATCCAGGCATTCTCTAAAGTATTCAATTGTATTTATTACTGCTTGGTAGTAACTTGATTAAAGTGTAGCTATCATTCTAAGTCTTTTGGATTAAGCACTTGGGCTTCAGACCAGTTGTTCTACATTAGGAAGCTTTGTGGCATGCACTGTGGTGGCAGGACAGGTAGCTTTCATCCTTCTAAGTTGGGAACTGCTGATTGAGAGCCCAGTGTCTGTTTTTCTTAAACTGTATTAGTTCTGGTTTAAGCACTTGGGCTTCAGGCCAGTTATTTTACATTAAGAAGGTTTGTAGTCTGCACTCTTGTGGGAGAAGAGGCTGGACTCTGCCCTTCTGAGCTGGGAATTTCTGGTTAAAGGTTTATAGTGCCTGAATATTTGAACTGTATCTTACTGAAATTGTTACATCTTGTTTGCTGTAGTATAGACTAGATCCAGGCCAGCTGAATCTAGCTTTGTTTATATGCTTGTTGTTTGTTTGCTGTTATTTCCCTGGAACGCTAATTCCACCTAATACGCAGCTTCTCAGCGCTTCTGTGGATCACTAATGATATCTGCATTGCTTACTGTACTTATTTCCTTGTTTCACTTGAAAGAAAGTTACTGTTTGTCAGTTTTGCATTTAAGTTACCTGTAACACATTGCACTTAAGTTACCTGGCACTTACTCACTAAAGCAATTATACAAGTCAGCACTAAAAATTAAAAGCACTACACCCTCACTCCCCACTGGCCCTGGTTTTCAATTATTAAGGAATTCCCAATATTATTCTAGCATGTCCAAAGGTCAGTTGTCAATCTCCTCTCCGGTCCAGCTGGTGAATCTGGGAATCTTGAGGCAATGTTACAACTGCCTCATGTACACACACAACTCTCTCCTCCTCCCAACAAATTCCAACACATGTGAGAGATGCAACCATATAGCCAAACTGAAGGCTAAGCTCTCTCAACTCAGTACTGGCATAACCAGTCAGGAGGAGAAGGAAACCACACTCACTACAATTCCAGTCTCACACAGACCTACCACGACAGCAAACCAAACACATAATCACACAAAAACATACTCGGAGGCTCTAAATAAAGGTCTGCCGAAGCAGCAGAGACCTCCAAAGCAGACGCTACCCCAAAACAAAACACGTGCAACACATATCTCACAAAGCCAGTGTGCCGAACAGTCACAACCCTTAAGACTAAACAACACACCTGATACACTTGTAATAGGTGACTCTATCGTCAGGCACACTGACGTCCCGCTCACCAGGCTGAACAAGGAGAGGGTCACGGTGAGCAGCCTGTCGGGCACTAGGATCCGCCACATAACACAAGCACTCAGGTCACTCCAAGGCAAGTACAAATATGACTCAGTCATTGTCCATGCTGGTGTGAATGACCTGAGACGTACCTCCCTGGACTACATGAAAAGAGACATAAAGGAGCTCTCTGAGCATGTAGCCCAGGCCGGTATGACCCTGACCTTCAGTAGCATCTTACCCTCACCAAGAATGATGCCACAATATGAAGACAAGATGATCAATTTCAACAATTGGCTTAAGTACTGGTGTCATTCAAAGGGGATCCAATGCCTGTCAGCTTGGGATGATATGCTCGACAAGCCACGATGCTTCGCTAGGGACGGCTTGCACCTGTCACCCTGGGCTTTCGGATATTGGCAAAGGCTCTTGCTACCCCCATAGTGCCTTTTTAGGCAAGGCTCAAAAGACAAACCCACCTCCATAGGTATCACAAGGGATAAGAAACTAAGAGTAATGCTACTCAACGCCAGAAGTCTAAACCTCAAGATGCACGCACTCAAAACTCTCCTTAGCATGGAGAACATCGATATCTGTGCAGTAACAGAAACCTGGTTCAGGGCTCCGAGAGCACCCCAGCACTACCAGGTTATACCTCATACCATGCTTTTCGGCCCCAAAACTTGGACCGAACCACAAAAGGAGGGGGAGTATAGATATTCATCAAAGATACCCACACCTCCAGGTTGGTGGCAAAGCACGAAGCATCAGAGACTATCCATGTGCAACTAACAGTGGGTAAAACTGCCTTCCAGTTTATAGCCTGCTACAGACCACCCTCCCAAACCCAGGAACCGCACTCGGCCTTCCTGAGAACACTGGAAAATATGAAGGTCTCTCCAAACACCATTATATTGGGCGACTTCAACTACCCAAACATAGACTGGGAGCATTACTCTAGCTCCAACACCCTAGCCCAAAGGTTCCTAGAATTTATAAACTCAAATGCTATGGAACAACTTGTTACCACTCCCACAAGAGGGGAAAACATACTGGACCTGATCATCACCAACATGGGGACTCTATGCTCCAGACCAGAAGTGTATCCCTCACTGGTAAGATCAGACCATAAACTAATCTCACTGGATATTCACATCCCGACCCCACCCCCTGCCCAGAAAACCACAGTGAAAAACTTCTCTAAAGCAAATTTCACACTCCTCAAAACTGAGGTGGAGTCCTTCAAAACCCCCGGGCCTGTGGAGAATAGGGCCCAGACCGCAGAATCCTTTATAAACGCATTCTATGAACACCTTCAGGAATGCATGGATCATGCGATCCCAAATAAAACCAAGACCCAATCCTCCAAAGGCAGACGTCCTGTCTGGTGGACCCCAGCCATAAACAAACTATACAATAGAAGGAGGAAGCTACTAAATGATAGAGCAAAATCCCAAAAAGGGAAGGCATCACTGATCAGTATTAGCAAAAAACTACGGGCACACATAAAATTGTCTAAGGCCAGCTTCGAGAGAAAAATTGCACAGGACACTAAGGATAATCACAAGGCTTTCTTTAGTTATGTTAGGAACCTGGGTGGTAATTCCCAGATATGCTCAGAATTAGTCCAAAATGACAAAAAATACACAAAACCCACAGACATTGCCAACATCCTAGCTGACAGGTTCAGCGCAAACTCCCCCCCCCCCACCAAAAGGGCAAATATCTATCCCAGCAGAGTGCTGCCCCCCTGACATCTCAGATGCTCAGGTAAGAGCTGCCCTCTCCAAAGCAAAAAACACAGCATCAATGGGACCAGACGGTGTCCCGGGCTGCGTCCTACATGAACTCCAAGAAGAGCTAAACCCAAACATAAAACTGCTGTTCAATCTCAGCCTTACTACAGGATATGTGCCCAAAGAGTGGCGTACAGCAACAGTAGTCCCTATCCATAAAGGTGGTGCCTCAACGGATCCTGGAAACTATCGCCCCATAAGCCTTACTAGCTTGGCCTGCAAAGCTATGGAAAGGATCATCATGGACCTCATAAATAAAGATATTGGGGACCTACAAACACTGGATCCTACCCAGTTTGGCTTTGTTAAGGGCAGATCCTGCCTCTTAAACCTGGTTGATTTCTTTGAAACAGTCACCAAGGCCATTGACGAGGGGAAGGTGGTCCACACAGCCTACCTGGACCTCGCAAAAGCCTTCGATACAATACCCCACTCGGGCATTATAAATAAGCTCACCAGCTTAAATATAAACCCCTATGTCACTAGATGGATTGCAAATTGGCTCAAGGACAGAACCCACATGGTTAGAATTGCTGGAGCCATGTCAGACTCCAAACCAGTTACAAGTGGTGTCCCACAAGGCTCAGTCCTGGGACTTCTCTTGTTCAGTATATATTTCTCGGAGGTACAGGCCAACACGGAAGGACTGTGGCTGACCAAGTTCGCAGATGACTGCAAACTGGGCACCATAATCGACTCTCCAGCTGACACAAGCATCCTCCAAAAGGGCCTCATAGAAACAGACAACTGGTGCCAGAGCCATGGCCTCAAGCTAAATGCCAAAAAGTGTACAGTTATCCCCTTTGGCAAAAACAAAGTGCCCACAAATTACCACATAGGTGGTAATCCATTAAGTACAGAAGAAGTAATTAGGGACCTGGGGACCCAAGTTGATAGCAATCTCTCATTTGACAACCATGTGGCCAAAGTGGTTAGAAAAACATTTTATATAGCCCACCTAATCATGAAGGGATTCACATCTAGATCAGGGGACGTCATTGTGCCTCTTTACTCATCCCTCATCAGGCCCATAATTGAGTACAATGCCCCTTTTGGGATGTACCTTACCAGACACCTGCAGCAACTGGAAAGACCCCAAAAGTACCTCACCAAGAGGATCAAAGGGCTCAAACAGATGCCATATGCTGCCCGGTTAAAGAAACTCCAGCTCTACTCAGTGGCATACCGCCTGTTCAGAGGCGATCTGTGCCTGACGTATAAAGCCATTTCCAACCCGGAATTAATGGACATGCTGCACCTCAGAAAATCCAAATCCCATCGAGCTACGTGCTCGAGAGACTTGAACCTCAGCACTGAAATAAAAAGGACATGCTGGAGGGACAGATTCATAACCCAGAGGCTCCCTTCACTCTGGAATAAAATCCCAGTCCAGGTTAGGCAGAGTCCCTCATTGACTCTCTTCAAGAGGAATCTTGATGAGTGGATGGGAGATCGTAGGTTTACGCCGGGTATCACTTCTGTGTCACTGTTAGACAGAGGCACAGTATACTAACTTGGCTAGTAAGTATAGTGCCTGGATGCCAGCAAAGAAGAAATTTTGAAAACCTGTAAAAATCAACCAGAAAATGTGAAGGAAAACACTGTAAGAAGGATTCTGCAGTTCAGTTCAGCAAAACAGCAGTTCAAGCTTCATCTTTGGTTCCAGAGATAGCTTCCAATTATGAATAAAATCCAAGCATAACATCCACATGTATAAATAAGCTAAATAAATAAATAAATATATATATATATATATATATATATATATATATACATATTTATAGTAGACAGTCTCATTTTTTATCATTTCCTTCTGGGTCTTGCTTTTAGTACAGGTTTAACAGATATTTTATCATTCAGTCCACTACCCATGTTCACCCTCATTCTAATGAGCCATCTCATCTCACTTGTTTCAGTTATATTCCTTACATCTCCCCCTCTTACACTAGGTGTTATAGTGTCAATAGCTAGAAACTTAAAGCTATGGCCTGTACCCTTTTGTAATACATGTTTTGCCAGAGCATTGGTACTAATCCCATTATTAATGTTATAAATATGTTCTCTTATTCTGTCTTGAAACTTTCTATCTGGCTTACCTATATATAGAAGGCTGGGCAGACTTCATGGTGGGCTAAATAAACTATATGGCTAGTATTACAGGTGACTATTACTCTAAAAGTTAACACCCTTCCTGTGTCAGGATGAGAAAACGTATTCAAAATATCTATAGACTCGCAATACTTGCATTTCTTACATGGATGGGTTCCAAAAACATCCTTTGTTTCCATCTGTGAATCTAAGGCTCTAGGATAACATAATCTCCTCTTTAGCGACTTTTGATTCTTAAAAACAAAAGTTGGTTTGTTGCCCACTATTGATTTAATTTCAGGGTTAGTCAAGAAAATATTTCAATGCTTCATTAAAACACTCTTCATTCCAGCAATATTACTGGAGTAAACCACTGGTACCTTCACAACAGATTTATCCATATGTGAGGTTTCATTACCCCATGGACCTGCCAAAAATAAGGAGGAGTTGATTCTGACAAAACTGTGGCAGAAGGACAAAATACTAAAAGTGGGAGATAGCAGAGTGTTTGTGGAGAATGACTACTCATCGTACACCAGGCAGAAGAGGAGTAAATTTATCCCATTATTCAGGGAATGTCGAGAAGCAGCCTTGAGATTCAAACTTCTGTACCCAGCTATCTTCAAAATAATTTTCCCTGGAGGAATAAAATCATTTTTGATGAAGTACCTGCTAAGGAAGAAACACAAAAGTTTGTTATGAAACAGAAGGCGGTTCTGCTTCTTGTTCTTCTGGTAATAAAGACCACAGAGAGACCTTGCCAGTGAAACCTTTTTCAGTCTTTCAATGGAAAATGCTTGAGAGAGGGGAAAAAGCAAAGAGGTGATTAAAAGAATTGAGAGTACATTGGAAATAAAGCAGAGACAGGGTTTGTGAGATGGGGATGAACAGGAATACAAGAAAATCTGGAAATATTGGCCTTTCTTTGACTCTGTTAAACTTACAGGGCACTCTAAAGCATATGCCCTACTTCATGTCATTAATGTTGGGAGAATAAAATCAATAACTTGAAAACTGACAAATGTGGGATTAAAAAGCAATAATTATATTTGTGAAACATGACATAAAAAGAAAATCTGGAAATATTGGACTTTTGTGGACTTTGCTTCAGAGTCTCCTACAAGTTTAACATGTGCCCTACCTCATGTCATTAATGTTCGGAAAAATTCTCAGGAGAGGGGAAGAGGAGGGAGAAAGTTAACTGTAAGTAAAAATTTTTTTCTACATAGTACTATTTAAATAGTGCATGATTGTCTTTGCATATTATAAAGTAAAGTTGTCTTCAGTTATTTTAAGTGTAATGGGGATACTAGTGTAAATTGGTGGGCTTGTATTTTCTTTTTTCTTTCTTTCTCCTTGTTCAGCTTTAAGAATGGTAGGCACTGCAATGTAAAAAAAAAAAAAGAGAGAGATCTGGTTAAAAGAGCATGACAAAAGAAAAATTAGTGTACTTTTATTCCTCATTCTTGCATAAGGAATGACTGTGTTAAGGCCATTAGTTTAATCTATTAAAACAAAACACCACACCAACATGAAAAAATATTACAACTAAAGAAAAGACGTGAAGTGAGGACAAATAAATAAATACAGACAACAAAATATAATTTAGTGCTTTCATTCCATTTTAATAAAACGAACTTCTTCAGAACTCTAACAGCAACACACAGCAATTCTTCATTTAAATAAACTTTAGTTAATTGATTAATTAGCCCATTCAGAGTCAATCAAAATAAAAAAAAAAAAAACAGTACAATACCACAGCTTAATAGTAATGTCTGGCATTTAAAAGACATTTTATATTCAAAGTGCCATTGAAACCAGGAAACCTTTCAGCATTTAAAAATACTTGCCATCTCAATTCCTTAATTTCTAAGGCAGTGTTAAACTAATATAGTCCAACACAAAAAAGACAAATTTCTTAAAATCTGTACATTCTACAGCGTGCTTGGCCAAAGCATTATTCGTATCCTTATTTCTAATGGCCAAGCAATGTTCATATATCCTTTTATATAAAGCCCTAACAGTTTTGCCTACATAAAAATTGTGGCAGGCGGTGCACGAAGCTAAATATACAATGTCACAGCTTTTGCAACTGAATCTACCTTTACTGTTTACCATTTTCTGAATGTGAGAAAAATAAATGTTTTTAGAGGAATCAATGTACCTACATTGTTTACAATTATAACAGGGATACGTACCCATTGCTCCCTTACAGAAAAATGGAGAATTATATTCACCTACCTGTAAAATAGATTTAACACTGGCCACTTTTATAAATAAATGTTGGGTGGTCTCCCACCACTTTAGCCAGATCCTTGTTACCTATAATAACTTTCCAGTTGTTACAAATAACCTGTTTAATTTTCTGAGAATCTGCACAAATTGGAATCGGAAAGGCGCAGTCCATTTTTGTGTTTTCCCGCAAATGGTTAGCTTTAGGGGTACAGCCACTTATTAAGATTGGTGGGAATTTGTCATTTCTATTTTTAATGATATCCTCTTTAATATCAATTAATTTATCTAAAAGATATCCCAGGTGGACAAACATAGAAATAAGTTTATTTCACTAGTAAAAACTTTTTCATCAGAAATAAATCTACTTAAGCAAATAAGTTGTCCACGTACCGAATTCAGTTTCATAAATAAAGGATGTTTACTTTGAAAATGAAGAAAGTTATTGGTGTAAGTATCCTTTCTATACACAGTTCTAGTAAACTTTTTGTTCTCAACATCCATATAAATATTTAGATCCAAAAAGTAGACACTGGTTCCAAAAATACCAATCTCAAATTTCAAACCACATGCGTGGCTGTTGATCTCATGTAAAAAGCTATTCAGCTCATCAATTGATCAATTCCAAACAAAAAACAAATCATCTATGTATCTTTTGTACATAGACACACATTTAAATCCATGGAGTTTAGTTAAAAAAGACAATTCTCACCAACTTAAAATCAAATCGGCAAAACCCGGTGCTACTTTTGCATCCATGGCTACCCCACATAGTTGGGGATATATCTTCCCATCAAACAGAAAAAAATAGTTTTTCAACACCAACTCCAATAACACATAAATCGACTGTACCATTACCTCTCCAAATCTACAATGACTTACTAAAAGTTTTTTTTAATAAATTCTATACCTATAGTTTGATCAACAGGAATGGGCGGCCACGGTGGTGCAGTGGTTAGCATTGCCGCCTCACAGCAAGAGGTTCTCCGGTTCGATCCTCGGCTGGGGTGCCTTCTGTGCGGAGTCTGCATGTCCTCCCTGTGGTCGCGTGGGTTTCCTCCGGGTGCTCCAGTTTCCTCCCACATCCCAAAGACATGCTGCAGATGGATTGGATACTCTAAATTGGCCCTAGGTGTGCGTGTGAGTGTGCCTTCTGTGGAAGGTTGGGCGCCGGGCTGGCAACTCGACACTGTAAAACTCCACTGCCAATCAATGTGCGGACAAGGTGATCCGCTGTGGCGACCCCTAACTGGGAAAAGCCGAAAGAAGAAGAAGAAGAAAGTTTGATCAACAGAAGTATACAAGCACACTACATCCACTGTTACCATAAAGGTTTCTGTACCCTTACAAAAGTTTGTAGCAAGTCTAAAAACTGCCAAGAATCATTTATAACATAAGGTGTTTCAGAAACCAAAAGATTTAACAAAAAATCTAAATAATGTGAAATTGTTACTGTCTTCCCTTTTTTGTCAGAAACTATGGGTCTAAAAGGAGGGTTTGTGGAATCCTTGTGGATCTTCGGTATTCCAAATAAGGATCCTAACACAGGTTCCTCTATTAAAAGGAACTCAAAAGTGGCCAAATTGATATAATTGTTGTTTAATAAATCTAGCAGACTGTTATCAATAGATTTAAAAATTTTCCTAACTTTATCTTTACTAACCAATTGGTAATTTCTTTTGTTATCCAACAAACCTTTTATACAAGATTTATAATCAGATGTTTTCATCATCACTAAACCATTACCCTTATCGGCCTTCATATATCAGTACTGTTGATTATGTCTAAGTTCTTTAAAACTTTTTAACTCCCTCATATCGTAATGAATTTTTTTATCTTTATTATACAAATGTCTGTTGTTACTGCAAAGCCATCAAAAATCTTTCTCACAAAGTTCACTAAACATGTTTAATGTAGGCATTAACTTAGGATTAATATTACTAGGTTTCTTACATTCAACATTAGATCGAAAATCAACCCCTTCAAAGACATAACATAAATTCAACTTCCTGGTGTAAAACTTAAAATGCAATACTGTATCAACCGGGGGAACATAAGAAAATCCTTTTTCTAATACTTTTTTTTGGACTTCCCTAAGAACTAAATCACTCAAATTGTAAATAGTACATAATGGGACTACCTCTTGCGTTGCTTCCCTTTCTTCCTGCTCCCTACATTTCCTTTCCCCTTAGTTTTGTTTACATTGTTGCTCCCATTGGGTGACTTCATTTGAAAAGAATTACTTGAATCATGATTATTATTGTTACTACACCCTTCCCCTGGATCATTGTTAACAGCTACATTTTCCATATTGCTGCTAACAGTTTGATTACTTGTACCCCGCATGTTCACAGTGCTAACTTGGTTATTTCTAACATTATTTTTGCTAGAAACACTGCCAACAGCCTTAGAACTCAATACATAGGCTGCATTGTTAGCATAAGATAAAGAATCACAAGTAACCTTGTTCTTTTTTCTAGTAATTAAACTAGCAACATGTCTCTGCACTTTGGCTTGAATGCTGTTGTATAACCTTTAAAAAAACAAAAAAAAAACAAAGTTAGCATCATTCAACACCAAACTGTTCAATTCAGATATCTTTTAACAAATTAATTTTAACTATATTGTGCTTAACCAACAACTTTAAAGCCTCAATACCAGTATTGTTGTATAATTCAGTCAATTCAGAATAAATATTGTCAGTCTGTGTGATTCCGTTTGGGAAACAGTAACATCTAAGACCAAATGGCACCTGCCTGCAGTCAACGCAAGTCAGTAAATAAAAGTTATCATATTCAGGTGACCGTAGTTTAAAATTTTTTTTCTCAAAATGGAAAATACTTGACTTACAGTTCGGCGCCGTAGTATCAAAGCTGTTATTTTCATTAAATGTAGACTTATTAACAAGGTGTGACACGTTAGCAAACGGATTGACTGAAACATCGTGAAACAGGTCCAAATGGTTGCTCTCTTCCAGTGCGGCTATCACTGTAGAATCACTGTTGGTACTGGCAGAAGTCTTCCTGTTCTGCTCGGTCGAATCCAAAATTGCAACAGGGGTGTGTGATGAATAAAAGACAGTAACCATTCTGTCTAATAACTGTTGCACTTTATTAATTGCAGTAGTTAAACTGCTAGTAACCAAAGCAAAATCTTCAGGAATACGAAGATTAAGATAATCATCGGAGTCGCTGTTAGATCCCAAAACAGTGGCATATGTCATAGATCCACTGCCAGAGGTGGTAGCAGTCATCTATATGTCCAGCAAATGGTGAAACCATGTACTATATTAAAACAAAACACCGCACCAACGCGAAAAAATATTACAACTAAAGAAAAAATGTGAAGTGAGGACAAATAAATAACTGCAGACACCAAAATATAATTTAGTGCTTTCATTCGCTTTAGTAACACGAACTTCTTCAGAACACAAACTTCTTTAGAACTCTAACAGCAACATACAGCAATTCTTTTAATAAACTTTAGTTAATTGACTAATTAGCCCATTCAGAGTCTATCAAAATTAAAAAAAAAAGTACAATACCACAGCTTAATAGTAATTTCTGACATTTAAAAGACATTTTACATTCAAAATGCCATTTAAACTAGGAGACCTTTCAGCATTTAAAAATACCTGCCATCTCAATTCCTTAATTTCTAAAGCAGTGTTAAAGTCCAAGACAAGTGTCATGTTAATATAGTTCAACACAAAAAAGACAAATTTCTTAAAATCTGTACATTCTATAGCGTGCTTGGCCAAAGCATTATTTACATCCTTATTTCTAATGGCCAAGCGATGTTCGTATAAAATACAAGTATAATGTAGTGAAGTCCCTAGAATTACCACAGAGATGGAACCATTTTTGAGAAAACTGAACAACTTCGAGAATGATTTTCTAGTGAGAGGCTATGAAAGTCAGATGTTAAAAAACATCCTGAACCCATTATAGAACTGAAAAGACTGAAGCACCTTCACTCAACCTCCCCAGTAGGAGAATGTTAAGAAATTCCAGAGAATAACAAATGCAAAAATAACTGCATTCCTACGTACACTTTGGATTATCACAGTATCAAAAATGTTATTTAAGAAAACTGGGACATTGTCAGAGGAAACCCTTTTCTGATTAACATCTTAGGTGAAGCCCCATCCTTTGTTTATTGGAAGGCCAGGAACATTAGAAATTTTGTTGAATTTAAACCTAGACCATATGAGAGAAACACTAAAAGGTGTGAAACTAATTGTACATTTTGTATGTTTATAGAGCAAGGTGATAGTTTTTATTGCCCTTATTTAAAGAAAATCATTAAGACCAGTGCAGGGGGTGACTGTAACATTACAAAAGTAATTTACAGGGCATAGTGCAATGAATGTGATGCATTATATATGGGCAAGACTGTAAATAAACTCAAGCGTAGGATTTCATGTCATCTGTCAGAAATCCGCTCTGGATGCAAAAATAATGCACTAGTCAAACATCCTGAATATTCTGGAGAAACATGAATTCATGTGGCAATTAAAGCTAAACTCCTTTAGGAAGCCTGGACTAAACTACTAATGTTAAATTAAAAGTGTACTGGAACTTTTTTTTTTTTTTTTTAAATCCCCTTGGTGTAGCTGCTTGTCTCTTTGGATGGAGTGCTCATACCTAAGTTTCTCCTTTTAATCTACTTTCCCCTGGATCCCCACTAAGCCAAGTTTGATCTATTGGCCTGCAGTGCTCTTTAACAAAACCGGGCAACCAGGATGAGTGTTATTTTCAAAATATACAGAAATTTATCCTTTTAATCTACTTTCCCTGGATCCCCGCCAAGCCAAGTTCGATCTATTGGCTTGCAGTGCTCTTTAACAAAACCGGGCAACCAGGATGAGTGTTATTTTTAAAATATACAGAAGGTACATTTTATCCTCTAGACAAAATTAATTGCCAGCCCTTGTTTAATTTCTATTTTTAAGTAAAGCATTCCATCACGGATGTTAGCTTGCCCCCTCCCCATACTATACTTCCTAACAGCAGTCTCTCTTTGCAAGCTGTTTCAACTATTTGAAAGCCCTGCTGTTTTTCTAGTATTACTAAACCCTTTTTCCTACAAATTGTGGCGGTGCACGAAGCTAAATATACAATGTCACAGCTTTTGCAATTGAATCTACCTTTACTGTTTACCATTTTCTGAATGTGAGAAAAATAAATGTTTTTAGAGGAATCAATGTACCTACATTGTTTACAATTATAACAGGGATACGTACCCATTGCTCCCTTACAGAAAAATGAAGAATTATATTCACCTACCTGTAAAATAAATTTAACACTGGCCACTTTTATTCCCACATACTCCTGGTTACAAGTGTGTTTTATTTTAAAAGAAATGTATGCAAATCAAGCAAGTCCAAAGTGCTTACTGTTTTTCCTGATTGTTTCAGAACATTAGCTGCCCCCCCCATTCTGTACTTAACACAGCATATAAAGACAGAGTACAATTAGAACTATTTGTATGCTCTGATGTTTTCCTACTTCTACTAAACTTTTTCTCTTATACATTCTTGTCTTCCTAATTTCCACAAAACTCATTGGTAAAATTGGTTTATTTTATTTCAGTAAGAAAAGTATACAATACAAGCAAGTCAGAGTACCTACTGCCTTTTCTTATTGTTTCCTGACTGAAAAGAAAGTATGACTAATTACTCCACTGTTTTAAGTGCAAATATAGCTTAAGGCCTTTCCATATTCATTTATCTTACTTCCTCACTGAAGTAGAGGTTCTTTGTCACCAGTGTGAGCACAGTACCATTGAGACTCTGGCGTCCTATACTGACCCTGCTCCCCAAACTACACTCTGAGATCTCACTACCCCAATAAAATACTGTATAACCTCCTGCAATTAAACAGAACAATTTTCAATATCTTTAAGAAATCCTGAGCTAATCTGACAAAGGGCTGATTGTTTTTTTCGCATTCTGCAGCTGCTCAGTAGGGCCCCGCTACGCTCAGGCTTACTTTGCTCTTCTCCCACCCCCATTCCCACCCACTTATCCACCTGAACCATACCCCTTCCAACTACTTCCTTACTGACACACCTCTTTCCCTATAGTACCTTCATACACCTCAACTTTCCCACTTTCTACACATACTCTACCTTCAAACCATGCCTTTCAAACCTCAAGCCTTACTCCTGATACCTATACTTTACTTCTTATACATCCTCACATACTGTCACAGACATCTACCCCCACCCTACTTCTACCCAACAAACAGTACTCTACATCCAAATACCAAACCAGAGACTCCTCTGCAAACCAGTCCTTCTAACCCAAACTATGCCACTCCCCTTCATAAAATAAAATTATCTCCCTCCCTCCCTCCCAACCACATTAAAGCAGAAAAATAACGTCTCCCCATTTAAACACTTACTCTACTTCAAACCACTACTTCTATCAGGAGACATCCATCCTAACCCAGGCCCCTCCCAACCTACCATAAATAATAATCCTTTTGTACAAACATCTACTAACCTCACCCCCTTAAAAAAAACAAGTATCTTTCTGCTCTATCAACCTCAGGAGTGCAGTAAATAAAGTACAGGACTTCTATGCCTGGTTAGTTAACTATACCTCTGACATAGTCAACCTGGCTGAAACCATATAATAAAGTTAGTGAAATTACCCCCACCTGGCTAGAACATCCTACGACTTGATAGACAAAAGAAAAGAGGAGGAGGCGTAGCCATACTCTTTTATGACCACCTCTCAATAACTACCCCAAACCTCCCTCTACCCACTTTTTCTACAGCTGAACTCCTACTTACCAATATTAAACTTAACAACTTTACCACCATAAGTGTTGTAGCAATCTACATTTTCCTGGTGATAATCTTAGTATGCTGGAGAACATCCTACACCACCTCTCACAGACCATCCTTAATGAAACCATCATTCTAGGGGACGTAAACATAGACTGGCTTACAATTCAAACTCCCCAAACTACCTCTTGTATCAACCTACATGGATTTGAGCAACTAATCACTTCCCCTACCCATATTAGCAAGTCATACCTGCCACAGTCTCTCCTGGACTGGATTTTGGTGTCTCATCCCCAAAATTACCACAACCCTCACATTCTTCCAAATTCCCTTAGTGACCACTGCCCTATCATAGTAAATAGACACACTCCCCATTTCACCAGACCTTTCAGGTTTATCACCTCCAGCAAAACCCTCATCCTTAGCCCAGACTCTTTCATAGACCAACTCTCTAATATTAACTGGTCCCATCTCACCACACTCCCCTTAGATGAGGCTGTCCACTCTTTCAACTCTAACTTTCTAAACACCCTCAGCTCCCTAGCTCCCCTCCGTACTGTCAGAATAAAAGCAAACACCGCTAGTTGGCTGACCAAACATACTAGAGCCTTGATGAAAAGATGTGACAAGATATGGAAATTATGGACCAAAACAAAGACCCCCTTCTATCCTACAGACTTACAAAGAATTTAGAAATCAAATAAAAAAAATTGTCAACAAAGACAGGATCAACTTCTATGCAAACCCTCCCACTTCCATAAATTCTGACCCTAAAAAATTCTAGAACTCAATCAATCATATACTGCATCCAGGAAACCCATGCCCAAATAAAAATTTTGAAGAAACTGCCACTGAATTTAACAATAATTTTATTAATTCAATAACTACCATAATTAATTACCTCCCCACTAGTAAAAATACTAACAAACCCACTTTCTCATCTTCCCCTCCTAACTTTTTCTCTCTTACATCTGTCTCAACTAAACTTATTAAATCTCTACTCTCTAAACTCAAACCCTGCTCCCCCTCAGCTGATAACTACCCTCTTACTTCCTACACATAGCTGCTGAACCCCTAGCATATCCAGTATCCATCCTGATCAACCAATCTATCTCTGAGTCATACGTTCCATCAATATGGAAAACTTTCTACACATTACCCATATATAAATGAGGTAATTGTTCTGATATATCAAACTTCAGCTCAATCGCTATACTGTCTTCCCTCTCCAAGATTCTTGAGAAATGCATTCACAAGCAGATAATGCAATACCTTCTCCAACAGAACCTTCTAACACACACACAACATGGATTTTGTCCCAAACACAGCACTACAACTGCACTAATATCCTTCATTAATACTGTATCACTGGCCCGTGACAATAATAAACTAGTCTCATGTCTGTTCCTCGACCTGTCCAAAGCTTTTGACACTGTCTCCCATCCCCTCCTCCTAGACGAACTCTCTCACCTAAGATTCTCTCCTCCCACCATATCCTGGTTTTCCAGCTATCTCTCTAACCACCAACAAGCTGTTAAATGGCACTCTGCTCTTTCTCCCCCCTAAGCGTCCCAATGGGTGTCCCCCAAGGATCCATACTGGAGCCACTGCTCTTCAATATTTTCATCAACCTACTTTACACTTCTTGTCCCAACTCCACACTTGTACAATATGCTGATGATTCTACAGTCATTACCATTGCTGACCATCCATTTGACCTCCACTCTACTACCCAAGCATCATTCAACACCATAGAGACATGGCTTTGTGACAACAAATTAATTCTCAACCCTAAGAAAACTAAGCTCTTACTCTTCCTCCCAAAAAACCTCATCAATCTCAAAACAACATTTGCCATCCTATCTAGCAATAACACTGTCATTAACTCTGACCCTAGCACTAAACTGCTAGAAGTCATAATAGATTATCAGCTTAAATTTGATCTCCAAATCACCACCTCTATCAAAAAGACTCACCAGAAACTCGGATTCCTTTACCAAAACAAAGGACATTTAACCAGCTCAGCCAGAATAACTCTCTCCCATGCATTTCTTCTTCCCACCCTCCTTTATAGCTCTCAATTGTACACATATCTTAACACCATACTCATAACTAGACTTGAAACTACGTATAATAAAGTTGCCAGATTTGATGCAAACCAAACCTACAAATCACACCATTGCCTATCTCTTAAACAGTTGCAGTGGCTTGAATTCCCTCATTTGCTGCTACAACAGCAACTGTTAATTATCCACTCCATCCTCTATCTACCATCTTTCTGCCCTAGCCTTCAATCAATTTTATAACTAAATATTTCCCAACCAGGACATTACATAGCTCAGACCAAGACTTCCTACAGATCTATAAACCAAAACCAAATCAGGGTGTTTACTTTATAACTATAACCCAGCTACAACTTGGAACCAACTACCCCTAGAAATTAGGTCCCTTAACCAAACAAAACATTTCAAACTAGCCACTCGGGAATATCTAATAAATAAATGGTCCTGTCGTTGTAGTCATCCTCCCTGAAACTACCTAACCCTAGCTTGTCTCACATCCCTCCTTTCTCTTCCACCGTCTGTCTTAATATCCATTTACCTCTCTGTCTCGTTGCTTAACCTCTACATTACCTTACTACTCCATCTGTACCTACACTGTATATAACTACTTAGAAATAATGAACACTGTTTTCCCTACATTGACATTGTACCTACGTTTTTGTTGTAAAAATTCTGACATTGTACTCTACTGCTTTTCTGCATGATTTGTTGTAAATACTTTTTGCAGTTTGATCCCTAACATTTGTACCCAACTGTTTTCTGTAAAATTTTATTGTAAAATGTTATTTCTCTAATTGTTTTAGCTGCCAGTGCAATTTTCTTGCTGACTTAATGTAAAATGTTAATATTGATTGCGGAGCTTTTCTCCTCAGCTCTCCACTGAAAATGAGCTAATGCTCAGCTGACTAACCCGGTTAACAAATGTAAAATAAAAAAATAATAAATAACTTAGAAAATTGCCACATTGTTTACAAGACTAATTTTATTTTATTTTATTCTACCAGTTGGTTTTAAATACCATTTTAAATCAGTTATAATTTAAGCGTATATTTTGTTTCCATCATCATACATTTTTTCTTATTTTTTTTTTCTTTTTCTGGTTCTCTTTCTTCCACTTTATTCAAAATGATGTGTAGTAATACTAATTATACAATAATATTTTTATAGATAGTTTTAGGGTTCTTGTACACAGACCTGAAGAAGTCTAGAAGGACAAAAGCGATGTTTGTTAACAATAGGTTATGAAAATAGAATATGATTTTTACAATGGATTTTTTACATGCAAAGTGTATACATATACATTTATGTATATTTTTTTATTACCAAATGGACTAAGGTTGATATATTTCCAGCCATGTAGTATATTGTCTTGGATAAAAATCACAGACTTAATAATCTAGTTAAATAAGAGGTACCATATCATTATAAATTTTATAAATATAAACTGTATTTAAAGTACATAAGGGTTATATTATTATGACAGCTACGAAGTATGGCAGGGCCACCTCGAATGTTACACTGATGGGTGAAGGGATGTGAAGTTAACATCTGTACCAATAGCACTTTGTTTTACAGCACAATAAACCACTCCCTTGCCTGATAAAAAGTATATATATATTTAGAAAGCTTGTGAGGAAACTATTACTCTATTTTTGTTTTACTTGGATCACTTGGAAACAGACTGCCTGCCTTGCTTGGATTACTTTTGATTACTTAGTAATTTTGTACAATTATATATTTTTATTATTTATTTATTTTTTTTTACTTAAGACGAGTTTAGGTTCGCTACTTCTGCTACTATTGTCTGATCTGATTAATATACAGTGATTAACTAGAGATACATGGATGGAAAACATTTCCACACAGAGAAGTTTCTTAAACTGTTTTGTTTTTGGACCCACTATACTTGTTTAGTGGGTTGTTTTGAGACTTCAGGGATATGACGGAGATTATTCAAAAACACAAAAAATACACCAGCATTTCTCTACTTTATTCCAACAACACTGATCTGGCACCTCGGCAGTTCACCTTCACTGAGATTACTTGTTTTCTTTTATGTAAAGCCCTAACAGTTTTGCCTACATAAAAATTGTGGCAGGTGGTGCACGAAGCTAAATATACAATGCCACAGCTTTTGCAATTGAATCTACCTTTACTGGTTACCATTTTCTGAATGTGTGAAAAATAAATGTTTTAGAGGAATCAATGTACCCACATTGTTTACAATTATAACAGGGATAAGTACTCATTGCTCCCTTACAGGAAAATGGAAAATTATATTCACCTACCTCTAAAATAAATTTAACACTGGGCACTTTTTTATAAACATTGGGTAGTCTCCCACTACTTTAGCCAGATCCCTGTCACCTATAATAACTTTCCAGTTGTTACAAATAACCTATTTAACTTTCTGCACAAATTGGAATCGGAAAGGCACAGTCCATTTTTGTGTTTTCCCTCAAATGGTTAGCTTTAGGGGTAAAGCCACTTATTAAGATTGGTGGGAATTTGTCATTTCTATTTTTAAAGATATCCTCTTTAATATCAATTAATTTATCTAAAGGATATCCCCGGTGGACAAACACAGAAATAAGTTTATTTCACTAGTAAAAACTTCTTCATCAGAAATAAGTCTACTCAAATGAATAAATTGTCCACGTACCAAATTCAGTTTCATAAATAAAGGATGTTTACTTTGAAAATGAAGACAGTTATTTGTGTAAGTATCCTTTTTATACACGGTACTAGTAAACTTTTTCTTCTCAACATCCATATAAATATTTAGATGCAAAAAGTAGACACTGGTTCCAAAAATACCAATCTCAAATTTCAACCCACATGCATGGATGATTTTCTTTGCATATTATAAAGTAAAGTTGTCTTCAGTTATTTTAAGTGTAATGGGGATACTACTGTAAATGGGTGGGGCTGTTTTTTTTTCTTTCTCCTTGTTCAGTTTTAAGAAAGGGAGGTACTGCAATGTAAAAAAGAGAGATCTGGTTAAAATAGCATGACAAAAGAAAAAATAGTGTACTTTTTCCTCATTCTTGCATAGGGGAATGACTGTGTTAAGGCCATTAGCTTAATATAGTAACAAGTTTTAAGAGAAAGCAAGTAAATGAAAGTATTGAATATTATAAGGCTATTTTTCTATTAAACAGTTTTGTGTCAGTTCTGATGACTCTAACAGACAATCTGATAAAGAGAAATGGCTTGGAGAAAATGTTTTCTGAAACCATTCAAGTGCTTTCTCAGCTGAGAGCTATGAAGATCAGACAGAACCACAGGCTATACCATGCGTCTTGGCATGGATAACCTTGAGTCTATGAGTGTATGTGTGGCTGTCAGTTTGGAACATTTGTTCCTATTAGTAGGGTAAAACTTCAATATCTGAAGATCTACATAGGTTTGTGTCTTGTTACCAAGTTAATAAGTTTTAAGGGGGTATTGGGTATGTGTGTATTTTGTTTGAGGGTCTTCAATAAAACTAAGCGTTCTGAAAGATGTGGCATATTCTCCAATGGAGATAAAAAGAAACCACTGTATAAAAGATTATCCAGCCAAACAGTACATGCTTGTAACACAAAAGCTGAAACTAGACATTTAACAAAAAAGATGTTATACATTAAAGGTGAGAATAATAATTTCTCAAGAATATGACATTTTCTATGTCTTTAAAAGTTAATGGTCTCACATATAAATACAAAAAAGAAAGAGTAGTGAACTATATTAAAAATGTAGAGTGCAAATAGCTATACTACAGAAGGCACACTTGAAAGAACTGAACATGAGAATGCGATAAAGAAAGGTTTTCAGGATTGTTATTCAGTGGAATATTTGGGGCAAAGGAAGAGAGGATTACTTATATTAATTGCAAGAGGAGCTTCAATAGTAATAGAAGATAAAAAAGACAATAATGGTAGATTTGTAGTGCTAAGGGGCTACTCGCAATGGAAGAGGATTACATTGCCATGTATTTATATTCCATCAAATTGCTATAATGGAGCTTAAGAAAATTCAGAGAGAAATAATCAGCTTTCAGCAAAGAATATTACCTATAGGTGGGGACTGGAATTTGATTTGCCATAGCGAAGATGTTTCGGGGAGGGGGAGAAGGAAAACTAACAGAGAAGGGTAGATTTTTTTTAAAGAAATTTATGAAAATATTTGGCATGGAAGATGTGAATTCAGTATTAGGATTTCAGAGTGAATTTACTTATTATTCCCCAAGATACAAAAACTGTGCTGGGCTAGACAGAATTTACATTTCAGAGGAGTATATGTATTTAATTGAAGGTGTTGATGCGCACCCAATAACTAGAGAGTGGGTCGTGGATCTGTGATGTCAGCATCAGATCAGGGGGGAGGGGTTCGGCTCTGACCTACATGGATCTGTCCCTTTCTCTCAGTGCTTCAGCACTCAACTTTGGTCCAATTCTATCTGGAGGCCATGGATCAGGAGTTCTTCCTGTCCTTTCTTCCTCGACTTTCTTGGCTCTGAGGGAAATTTCTCCAGGTCTGTTGGCTTTCCAGACTGTAGAAAGGGCTTTCTCTTCACATAGAGAGCTGACCTCTCATTTCTGATCCTCTCCTTCACTGGATTGGAGTTCTGAGCTCATCATTCCTGTCTACAGTCAGTCTACCTTGAGAAGCCTCCAGGATCTTAACCCCGAGGAAGCCCCTTTTTCTTCTGATACCTCCCCACAACACCCCATGGAGGAGGTTCCTCAAAAGAAACCATGCAACAGGAGGCACATAGACTCCCCTCACTAAAGACAGACTTTGACAAGGGAGGAGGATCCCCACAAACACCACCAGATGATGTCTCTCTTGGAGACATCTTGTAGATCCATAGAAAAATGGCTGGTCAGCCAAACCTCCTCCTTCTGAAGAGTCTGTGTTCTTGGTGGCTTTCAGGGCAGTCCCATCTATGTTTTGGGTGACCTCTCCAGTGGACAAGTTTATTGATTTAGTTTCCTACCAGGCTTGGAAGGAGCAGTACACTATTGAACCGATCCCCAAACACACAGATAAATATTCCTTGTTCCCCCTAAAGACAGACTACACTGAATTAAAGGTGTTCCTGTTGAGGCCACTGTTGTGGCAGCAGCCAACAAAAAGGAGCTAGCTGAACAAAGCACCTCTGTCCATCTGTAGAACAGGGAGTCTCGAGCAATGGACAGGTTTGGTAAGTGCATTTACACCTCAATTACCTTTGCACTAAGGATGTTACTTGAAGAGAAATTTGGTCAAGGAACTTTCCAACTCTCTTGTAGAGATCATGTCAGATGATGACTTCAAGAAAATATCTCCCCAACTGGCTACTCTTGCTCCCATGGCTAAGTCCTCCATGAGGCTCATCTCCCATACAACAGAGAGCATCTCACAGGCAGCTGGCTTGGTTATTGTGGTTAGAAGACATGTCCGGATGATGCTCTTGTGACTTTACAGAACCATTTAAGGCATCTTTTGTCAATGCCCCCTTTGATGGTTCCTCTTTGTTTAGACCATCTGTTAAAGAACTCTTACTTGCAGTGAACAGGGAGGAAAGACCCTGTCTGCCATGGTGATCAAGTTTTCTACCCTTCTTATGACCTCATTCATTTCTGGAAAAAGGTACTGTGAAGACAAGGCTTCAAAAATCCCATGGGTCTTTTATGGATCAACACAGGGATTCTTCCTTCAGAGGCAGAGGAGGATGCTTTCATGGTAGACACAGCCCCAGAGGCAGAGGGTGTCTGCAGAATCAGGGCTTCAGAGAACCCTTCTCTGAAAGGCTCGATCAGTGCTCCTGAAGTGCTGCCTGACTGGTCCAGGTGTAATGAAAAATGACCCCCAACTGCCTCCAGACATTAACAATCTGTCAAGAAATGCCTCAATGCTAAGCATAATATCCAGAGGCTATTACATCCCTTCTTTCCTTCCTCCTCAGTAGAACAAAAGAAACTCCCCAATGTACCACCCAGTCAGAGGGAGCATGCAGCACTAGACATTCAAAGATTGGTGCAAAAAAGAGTCATCCAAGAGGTCCCAACCAATCAAAGAGGATTTGGAATTTACTCTCGCTTTTTAGTGCCAAAGAAAACAGGGGAGCTGATATCCATTCTGGATATGAGCAATCTAAATCAGTATGTAAATAAGTCAAAGTTCCAGATGGTTACGGTTCAGTCCATTCTACCACTGTTGCGTAGGTATAATTGGATGTGCTTTATAGACCTTCAGGATGCATAATATCATATCAAAATAGACAGACGCTCCAGAAGTCATAGTGCCAATCATTACTAATTCAGAGCTATGCCCTTTGAACTCACCACAGCTCCCAGGGTGTTTATCAAATGTATGGCAGTAGTGGCAGCTCACCTGTGACTGAAAAAATTCCAGGTGTTCTGTCTTTGGATGACTGGCTTCTAACTGCCCCACGAGGTTTGCGTGTTTGGCGTTATCCGAACGGAGCTGAGGGGAATCCTGACTTCGTTAAAGATTTACACAAGGTATTTGACCATGCTGGAATGGTAATATTAAGACTTAAACTCTCAATTTTGATGTTATATTTAATTATATCAGCAGAATTGGATTTGCAGGATGCATTGATTAAATCTGATTTGATTTCTGACCAATATAAAACCAACTATCATAATTTATTTGGGCACATTGATAATGAATGTGCCAATATTTTTTCACAGAAGATGTCAAAAATCAAAAGAGATGTAGCGGAGTATGGTAATGGCATGGCTTATCCTGTATCGACGTGTCGGCAAGTTAAAGCTGAGGTCTCATCCAACCACAGTGAGGGTGAAAATAATGGGATGAGATCAGTGGTGATGTCAGCAGCAAGCAATGAGTCGAGTGTCCCTTTCGAACAGGAAACAAGGCAGTCAGAGAGGTTGAGAAATCGGGGACCGCATTACAAGTATCCCAGACACCAATATGGCATGAGCAATCAATCCAGGGATTTTGTAAATTAGGGTGTCCGACCAAAACAGTCGAACCGTGGAGGTTTTCAGCGGATAAAATGATGCATATGGCTATCTGGTTCATGGAAGGTAACTTGACCGATGGAGAAAATGCTAACACTTTTGCAGACATTTTGGATGGTTCCACTTGTTTGGATCATCCTTTTGTGACTGATATGCGAACTTGTGTTAATAGCGTTGATCAAAATGTGGTTGATTTTGTGGTTGATGGTAACAATCTTTCAGTCATTGGTGTTATTAATGGCAATGATATTGGTACGGAAATGTCACGATAGTTGTATTTCAGAGATTTTGGTTAATGATTCATATGGTGTTAGCAATATGGAAAGTAATTTACCCAGCATCATTTTTAATACCAGGGGTGATGTCAAAGTCTACAATTATTCATGAAAAAATATTAATACCCCCATGGCTGATTTATTAGCAAAAGGATACATATTTGTACGTAGTAGAAGGGGTAAAGTAGCGAAAACCTTATTAGATTTAAAAATGTTTATGAGAAAATTAAATCTTCGGGTTTGGTTTGATAATAATGGTTGTAACAATTTTAATAATCATGATATGGTTGACATCCCAAGATTAACTAGACCAAGTACGTTTAACCCTCCTTTATGTAATTTTATTGGTATTTTTGAAAAAGTTTGCAAAATGGATGTGAAGGAAGTTTATAAAGTAATTGCAGTGTCATGGGTGACAATTTAACTGAAAAAGAAAAAAAGTTGTTGGATGATATTATGGGGGATGGTGATGTACGCTATATGAAACCAGATAAGGATAACAGGCTGGTGATAATGGATTGTGTTGATTATTCCAATTACATGTTTACACTCTTATTGAGTGATACCTATAAAGAAATTTCAGTGACTGAAATTAATATTTCACATCACAGATTAGATATTCATTTAGAAGACATGTTATTGGAAGGTCAAATTGATTTGGATTCTTATAAATACATGAAAAATGAGTATCCTGTCATTGCCACCATCTTTGGGTTACCCAAAATACACAAAGGGCTTAATGATTTAAAATTTAGGCCCATTGTGGATGCTAAAAGAGGAAAAACATCTTTCATAAGTAAATATTTAGACTATCATTTAAAAAGAGGGTTGCAACATTTTAAAAATATATGAAAGACTCATGGGAATTTCTAGCTAACTTAAATCGTTTATTATTTGATGAAAATATGTTATTAGTTACTACTGATGTGTGCGATCTTTTTTCAGTTATACCTCAGGATGATGGTCTTAATTGGTTGGAAATACAGTTACAAGCAACAGGCATGTATGACCAGGATAACATAAATGCCTTCATAGCTTTAATGGAAATGGTTTTGAAATACAATTTTATAAAATTTGAAGGCCAATATTATTGTCAAGTCAAAGGTGTGGTCATGGGTGCGGCTTGCACCCCAATTTATGCAAATTATGTGATGTCATTATGGGAAAACCAATATATTTTTAAATCAAAATATATGGAATATATAAAATATTTCACAAGATTTTTAGATGATATTTTTTTGATTTGGGCTGGCACAGATAGTATATTAAATGAATTTTTTGCATACATTAATAATACTGTTGACTGTTTTAAGTTCACCCATGCATTTAATGACAATATCATTACCTATTTGGATGTGGAGGTTAAGGTTGACAGAGTTGGTAAACAATTAATTTCAATTTTTTTTAGGAAACCAACATTTTCAAATTCTTATTTAGAATTTAATATTTGCCACCCCACTTTTCAGAACAAATCTATAGTTACGGGGCAATTGGTATGTGCTGCAAGAATGACATAATTGGAAAGTGATTTCATTCAAGAAGTGGATTACATCCTAAAAATGTCTGAACATAGGGGGTATCCCCGGGATCTGTTGGAAAATGTAAAGGGGGAAGTATTCAAGAAGCGGCAAAATGGTTGGTTTGTTCCCATTTTGGGTCAAAATGTAAATGATATTGTTATGGTAAACCATTCAAGAGACAAAAAGAATAATTTTCCCATTGGATGTAATTTTATTACAGCATTTAATAAAGATTCACAAACGATATGTAAAATTATGGAGAAAAATTGGGATTTATTGTCTTTAGACAAGAGTGTAGCTAAGTTGTTTAATAATTATAAAAAAACAAAATTTACATTTAGAAGGGATAGATGTTTGAAAAACATTATGGAACAGGTGGGTAAAAGAAGGAAAAATATACATACATTCAAAAAAGTTGGGAATGTAAAATGCGGTATAAGCCCACAATGCTCTTTGGTTTTAACCACTTCAGACAAACTTATTTTGAATGGCAAGGCATTATATATTGGGGGGTCTTTTAATTGTCAAAGTGAAAATGTAGTCTACCTGGCGAAGTGTACCTTATGTGCAGTTTTTTATGTGGGGAAAACTTGTAGGAAGTTTAGGGCAAGGATCTATGAACATACATTAGATATTAGACACAAAACAGATTCTAATGCCCTTAGTATACATATAGTGGAGTTCCCTAGCCATGCTTTTAAATTTTTAATTTTACAGCAACTAAAAGTAAATGAACAAGGAAATGTGCCCAGGGAGGCCCTTGAAGTTTGTGAATTGAAGTGGCAATTAATGTTGGATGCCACTAGATACCTGGGTATTAATGAAGCAGTAAATATTAGCTGCTATTTGAAAATGAGAAATATATATGGTATTTAACCTTATAGGTATGTTTTGAATAATAATTTTAGTATTTAAAATGTATTTTGATTACTCATATATATATATATATGTATATATATATTAAATGTTTTTAGTATTTTTATGATATATTGTGAGTTGACATTTTAATTTTGCATATATAAATTATTGGTGCTACATAGGGTAAGGTCCCTTTAAGTGTAATGTTATAAGAATGCTGGGAATAACTTTTGGGAATAGTTCTGAAGAAGTCCCTAGTGGGGGATGAAAGCGCTTAACTCAACATTTTTATTCAGTGTATGCATTTGCTGCTTGGTATTTTCCGATTGTTTATTGTGGAACATTTCCATTTGGATTTTGGAATAAAGCTGTGTTTTTATCGCTCACTGGTGTCACATTGTGGATTATAAAGTTTGTATTGTCACGTTCTCTTGTTTTACTAACTGCCCCAACCTGGCATCAACTACTACAGGTCAGGGATTACTTGTTTCAGATCTTCATACCCATAAACCTTGCCAAATCAAACCTGTCTCCAATTCAGAACTTGGAATTCATTACTGCCCTTCTGGATACGACACACCAAGTGGCTTCTTTACCTTCACACAGGAGTGGCCTTAGGTTAATTGGTGCCCTAGACAAAAGGGCTCTACAGCGCCCCCCACCACACCACCCAGTGCCCCCATCCTGGTCACCTACATCAAATAAATACTGGAAAAGTGCCCCTGCTAGATTGGCGCCCTAGGCAGCCACCTAGTTGGCCTATGCCTAAGGCCGGCTATGCCTTCACATCATGCAAATGCTTTCAGAAAACAAGGGACATACTCTCTTTACCATCTCCTTCTGTAAAACTGATACTATGAGCTCTTGACTCTGTCAACTACCATCATAATAGTTCTCTTAGCAAGGTTTTTTATGCAAATGCTCCAATGCACTTTAGCTGTTCAGTGGCCTATTATTTTCTACTAGCAGTTATCTGGTCCTATCAAGTTAACTCCAATCTGCAGCGTTATCTTCAACGGTGGATTCATTCAGATGACCTGTCCCTGGGCAGGCAGTTCCTCCTTCCTTCCCCCACAGCCACAGTGATCACAGACACTTTCCAACTGGGGTGGGGGGGCATTTCAAGGGAAAGATGGTCCAAGGCATGTAGTCTTCCTCTACGACCAGATTGCATATCGATGTCCTACAGATGAGAGCAGTTCTTCTAATGTTTCAAGCCTTTCAGGACAGTCTCCCCTTTGGGACTATTGCAATACATATCATGTCAGTAGTCTGGTCTATCAACAAACAAGGAGGAGCCCACTCTTACCCCTTATGCAGACAGGCCATGAGGGTCTGGGAATGGGCGATATCTTTAGATGGCTTTCTAGTTGCAGTGTGTATACCTGGGAAATCCAACGTTCTGGCAGGCAAACTCAGCAGGTCCATCCTGACCACTTACGAGAGGTCTCTCAATCAATTAGTGGCAAATCTGATTTTCAGCTGTTGGGGCTAACCTCTTTGCTTCCCCCTAAAAAAAGTGCAGCAAGTACTATACTCTGACCCCCCCCCCTCCAGGCGAGTCACTGAGTGATGCTCTAGTTCTTGATTGGCCCCCGGTCTTCTTTATGCTTACCCTCCACTTCCTTTGATCCTGAAATTCCTGCAGAAAGCCAGCAAGCTGAAGAATTCAGTCATCCTTTTGGCCTCATCAGGTTTGGTTCCCCTTTCTCTGGTCTCACCTCAAATATTCTGATTCTGGAGCCCAGCCAGGATCTCCTATCTCACCCATCAGAGAGTTGGACTCCCCAATCTCTCCACACTCAATGTAACTGCATGGTTTCCCTACTTTTAGTAATTTTACAAAGGTCCAGGCATGCTTCCCCTGTTAGGGATATAGTTTTAGCATCCCAAAAAGCATTTATTAGAATCTCTACAAAAGCAAATGGAAAAGGTTTACTATATGGGCTTCCAAAGAGAATACTGACCCCTTTTCAGCCATGCTTCTTTTTCTTACCTCTCTAGTTTTTCCACTACAAAACTTCAACTGGCAGCCATTTCCAACTTTCCCACTGGGAATGATTTTTGTTCCCTTTCCACTTTCAGATTATGCAAGGCATTTATGAAAGGGATTTTTTCTGCTCCTGTGAAAGATCCTTTTCCTCCTTTGAATCTCAAGATTATACTTTAAGGCCTGACTCAGAAACCTTTTGAACCAGCAAGTGCTTGTGATATGAAATTGCTGTCTTGGAAAGCTATCTTTGTGGTAGCTATTACATCAGCAAAGAGAATTTCTGAACTTCAGGCCTTAACATCTAAACTGCCTTACACTGTTTTTCATAAGGATAGGGTGTCCCTTTGTACCAAACCACCCTTTATGCCTAAAGTAGCTACAGAGAATAATATTAATCAGTCTGTACAATTGCCTTTCTTCCCAAAATTTTCTAACAAAGGCAAATATGTCTTGCATCATCTTGACGTGCATAGGCAACTATGTTTCTATCTTCAAAGAACAAAATAGCAAAGCAAGTCTGACCAACTATTTGTATCCTATTTACCTAACCATTTAGGTTAAGCAGTCTCCAAAATTACCCTGGTCAAATGGATTACTGACTGTATTTCACAAATCTATTCAAATAATGGTCTGGAATTGCCTTGCCCTCCTAGGGACCCATTCTACTAGATCTATGGCTACATCATCTACTTTCTCCTCCAGAACGTCAACTGATGACATTTGTGCAGCGGCCATGTGGTCAAAGATTCATATCTTTGTGATGCATTATATATTGGACATTGTCTCCAGAAGTAGGGCTTCCTTTGGTTCAACAGTGCTCCAGCATATCCTTCCTTGAGGCCACCCAAGAGTTACGTAGCTGGGAATTCTGACCCATCAGTGAGGACGAATTAAAAATGAAAAGGACATCTTCATATTTGGAAGTTATGCATTTGCCATAACTGGTCATCTGTGTTGACCATTTTCATTCTTCCTCACCTTCCCTCCCAACCTAGTTGCTCCTAGAGGAACTATGGACTATATGGGAACCTTCACTTTCCTAACTTGAGAATCTGATATTTTTCTGTTTCTGTCCTTATGTCCAGTAGGCAATAAGGCAGCAAACTCTATATGAGAAAGTTAGGAAATGTGTAGAGCGTTGTGGGTAGAGGAAGGAGCTCAAGACTGGGATCCAAGTCTGAAAAATGCATCCGAGTCTGATCTGAAGGTTGGATCTGTGACTCATCAGTGAGGAAGATTGAAAAAGGACAACACAGATTTCAAGTTATGGCAAGTACATAACTTCCAATTATCTCATTCCCCCTATCTTAACTGTTGGATGTTGAGCCTCATCTACCTCTAACCTTAGCAAAATTAAGCGTACAATAAATATTTCTATTCATGTTCTGTTTTGATTTCCACATGCCTCTGCTTTATACAAATTTTCATAAAATTTCTGAAATATTTCTAAAACTTTTGTAGGATCGCAGGTTATTTTTCTTGTTATATGCCCCCCCCCCCCACACACACACACAAACACATTTAACAAAACCCTTTATACTGTAAGTTATTGAGCTAAACATTTCTCAGCACGAGTCCTCAGCAAAAAAAGAAAATTGCTTGACAGCAATCTTTCTAAACTCATGCTTATTATCCAGATATTCCCTTATTTTCTTTTTAGCACTCTGCATTTGCATCTCCTCTTGTTCTATGAGATTCCCCTAATTATATACTATTTTAACCTTTGTCAGTCCTTGTAATTCCTATTACTTGTTAACCATATCTCTGTCTTTTAATTCAACCCTGTTTTTTAAACCTCATCTTCATTTTATCTCATTGACAAGCTGTAAATCTAAAGATAATTGTTTTCCGTAATAACTCTCAAATAATTTCCACTCCAATTTCTTAAATTCCACTCTTTTTAACAGGTAGGTGGGAAAGTGTCAGTGCATCATTCTTCTTCTTAATTACCCTGCATTTTTATCTTAGTTTTTATTGGTACATGATCTGAAATAGTTATTAGAAGTGTGTGTCAAAGCTTTACTTCGGATGTTGCTGGGAAGTATAATTTTTGTCTAGTCTACTATACTGTACGTTGGAAAATACCTAATTTCTGTACAAGTTCCTACTAATGAATTTGCATCTTCCATACCAAATATTTTCATAAATTTCTTCAGAAATCTACTGTCTTTCATTATATTTTCCCTTCTAGGTTCCTCACTATTGCAAATCAAGTTGCAGTCTCCACCTATAAGTAATATTCCTTGCTCTTCCTTAGCCTGCTCTGCATTAAAAATAACTTTGATCTTACAGGAAAAAATACTCTGAAGGCAGCTGGATACAGCAGTTTGAATTTCACACCTGTATCTTGACATTCCCTGACTGCTGGAATAAATTTGCTTCTCTTCTGCCTGGTATACAAGTGAATAATCATTTTCTATAGATACTCTACTGTCTTCAGTTTTTAATACTTTACTCTTCTTCCAAAGTTTTGTTAGGATCAACTCTTTGTGCTATGATTGCATTTTTCCTAATATAGGTCTTGACTGCTTTCTTGTGGCCAGGTTTGGAGCATACACTCAATATGTCCTTTCAGTTAACAAATCCTGTTGTGGAATACTAGTCTGGTTGCTTATTTATGCTTTCATAAAATTAATACAGTGTTCCTTCCAATTTCTCTGGTACAACAGAAAATCTCATGTTTGCTTTGCACACACGGTCTTCTAACTCTACTGAAACATTCTTTTTTTAAACACCTTTATTGAATTTTCACGTGTGACATACGCAAATTTACATTTACATAAAATTAATCAAACTGTATTAACATGTTCAGGTTTACAACATCATACTTCACATATACTGCTATACATCACATAACCTAAGCAATATTACATAAATTATTCAATTCCTGCCTTTTTGTTTTAACAAAAAACATCTTTATTAAGCCATCACATCTGACACAGGCAATCATACATTTATATAAATGAAAACAAACCACACCGACACAATCCTAATTGCAAGCATTTTATATCATAAGCCATACTGACATACTCCCAGTTGCAAGCATTATACATCACTTATAATATACCCAGTCATTTTCAGTCAAACATTACACAGCTCATTTAAGTCCTGTCTTCTTTTAAACCTCATTCCTCCCTGTATGTATTGTTCCAACAATCCCCATTTTTCCCTATGTAGTTTGCTCCTACCCTTTTCTAAAGATCTCAATTCCAATTGTTTTATCTCTGTTACTATATTCACTACTTCTCGTATAGTTGGTTTAGATTTTGATTTCCATTTTCTAGTAACTGTTTTTTTGGCAGCCACCATAATTAGATACAACAAAGCCTTACCATGTCTAGGTAGTTCCGATTCTGTATCATAGCTCAGAAAAATCATCTCCTTCATCACACCAATCTGCCCAATCAGCATCTCCAACAGCGCATCCCGCAGGGAGTCCTTAAAATCCACCAGTTCACTGCGCTTCCACAAAATATGTTCTCAATTACCTCTTTCTTCCCTGTCACACCCAGAATATTTGCTGTCTACCTCAGGAAAAATTCTCTGGAGTCAACGTGGGGTATAAAAATATCTATGCAACATTTGCAAAAATCCTAAAAAGTATTGCAAGATTTTAGATATATTATCATCCATATAAAGGATCGGAGGAATGTGAATTGAATGTATACTGATGATTATTTACAGTATTCATTTTACATTTTTGTTCTATCAAGGCATAGACATGATTTCATTACAAATAAGACTATATTTACAACTGTGTAAAGATAGCGTATGTCAGGGACAGATAGAAACAGCATGTGAAAAATGTTTGATAGCAAGTATTCATCTGAAAACTTGTAGTCATTGTCCAGTCATAGAAAAACATTATGATTTGAGTGATGCTTTTCCACATCAGATGGGGGAATATGAATAGTGAGAAGTACAGAGAAAGGAAAAATGTTAGCGCGTGCATTTCATTTCTAATATGCTTTCAAACCAGAATCAAATCTTGTGTCCTTCAGTACGTGTCTATCTAATATTAGTAAGTCCTGACAGGGTTAGAAAAGTACAAGATTTGTTGAGAGTAGAAAGTTCCGTCATGGAATTCAGAAATTGTGCCCAATATGAAATGTGATAAACAGGAGATCTTAATTTGCAAAGTTAATGTTCTAAGTGCACATTTCTAGTTTTCTTTTTTGTTGTCCTCACACTGGCTAATATAAAAAACACTGGAATGCTGTCTTCATTCATGATAAACAGAAAAATCCTGAGAAGGAAATTTACAATATACTAAAATATTAAAATGAGAGGGGGCACACAACACGTAACTTGTGTCAATAACCAGTTCCCATATTCTGGGGAATGACCTGTGAAAAGGAAAGGAACAAATTCCTCCCTGTCTACTTAGGTACCATATTGCTATGCTGTATATCTGTAGTGTAAGGAGAAATTAAAAGAACTTCAAGGGTTATGCAAATGGTACTTGTTTCATACTGAAGCACACTGAGCCAGTGACCAAGACTCCTGTATAAAGTACTATGTTTGTGATTCCCAAGGTATGTCTCATGAATATGCACACAGCAACTGTGACTTGAGAGATTTGCCCGAATAAATCTCAGTTACAGACATGCAACATTTTAAGCTCTTGATCAAAAAAGAATTTGTGGCTCTTGCTTCTTATCTTAAAAGTCACTGAACTACCAGCGAATTTTCAAAATGTGAAATTTAACATCTGGTACTATAAAAGCATAGTTGAAGACATGAATCCGAGAGCCTTGAGAAACCTAATTAGCATGACATCTGCATACTATGCAGTATATAGCTCCTCTCATTTCAAGTAGGATTGTGGTATACTTCTTATAACCACATTTAAAAAAAACAGAGCGACAAAATTAAATAAAATTTAAGCATCTTAGAGAATCCACAACCTGTAGATCAGCACCTGATTGGAGAACAAACGTTCTCCAGCAGGGTGTTAATCTACAGGCAATGCCCACTGAAAAACGAATCTGCCACTTCAAGGCAGCATATTAAGCTGCTGTGTAGCTTGAACTGAAAGTAACCCAACGGTCACCATTATTTTACCCTTGCTTTGCAGAGCTTTTGCTGTTAGTAATTGTAAAAAAAAAAATTTAATTAAAAAATAAATAAATATTTGTGTGTTTATGTTTGTGTGTGAGAGTGTATGCATGTGAGTGATAGTGAGATCGATCAAGGCACTGGGCCTCAGAACACCCCTGGGCGGGTGTTATTTCCACAATAACACACACCCTGTTGGGCACTATTGTTTGCTTATCATTTATTGTTCTTAAGTGATTGCCTCTCACAGGATGTGGTCGTCAAATTTGTTTTCTGCTTGGCCACAGACCCTGTTGCCTAATAGCAATTTCAGTAACCCATGCATGTACCTCTGCATAATCCAAATACATCTACTCTGTACAACTAGGTGGTCACAGACATCTCCATCCTTCAGATAGATATTACAACATCCACTTCCACTGGATGACAGTCATACAGTGAGTCAGGTTGCTTCGCTCCCCCCCGAGGATGGGTGAGCTGGCATCCACTGTTCAACTCTCAAACTCCTTCTGTGGTCCCGCCATGTCCAGATCACTAATCAATCACAGGGTGCCTGGGTTGCATTCAGAGTTTTATCCCTCTGTGACACAGAACCAGCTACAACTGGAAAGGCCACAGAAACACCTCACAAAGAGGATTGCCGGCCTCAAAGAGATGCCCTATGCAGACCGTCTTAAAAAACTGCAGCTTTACTCCGTTGCATATCGCCTACTCAGAGGTGATCTCTGCCTAACACACAAAGCTATGTCAAACCCAGAGCTTTTAGACATGCTCCACTTAAAGAAATCCCAATCCCTACGAGCTACACGCTCTAGGGACCTAAACCTCGTCACCACAATAAACAGAACATGCTGGAGGGATAGATTCCTGTCCCAGAGACTTCCCATACTCTGGAACACACTACCTATCTATATCAAACAAAGCTCCTCATTAGCACTCTTCAAGAAAAATCTTGATGATTGGATGGGAGATAGGAAATTCACCCTGGGGATCACTTCTGTGGCTCTGCTCGACAGTGGCACAGGAAAATAATTTTCTTGGGTGGCAAAAGCCAGGGTACATTTGGCTAGGCTTATATAGGCCCTAGGGCCAATAGCCTAGTACCTACCTATGAAGTTGAAAATGTGACTTTCATCCTTAAGCAGCCAACATATGTCAGTATTACACTGAACAACAGCAACATGAATGCAGAATGACAAAGAAAGCACACATTAAGGTCTGGAGCTTTGTATGACCCTCTTCAAACTCCTGAGTTTACAGATGAATATTAAACAGGATTCCAGTGGAACAGAATGGAAGAATGAAAAATCTGAGAAAAAAAAAACATGATGTTTTTCATAACCATGCTAAAACATTGTGTACGGCTTGTTACATACATTTTGTGTTTGAAATTACAACTTAGATTGCAAGCAAGATGCTTTCCAGGATTAAATGAGAACACCTTCATCCAACCAGTCTTGCAGATAAGGTCAGCCAAACTATAAATGCAGGCATTATACATATTTTTATCTAGTACATTTATTTATGTCTTAACATAGTATAAAACCAGGGTGGTAGACAAGATTTTTAACAATTCATCTTTATTAAGTTTTAACCAACACATTTATTTATATAACTTTTAAGTATGTTTTAAGCAGTTCTTAGTATTTAAATATCCCTTTTTAAACTATCAACCATCATGCAATGTTTTCATTAGCTGGAATGTTTTAAGTGTCTTAACTGAATTACTGGCTGTGACATTTAGTCTGCGCGTGTGTGTGTGTGTGTGTGTGTGTGTGTGTGTGTGTGTGTATATATATATATATATATATATATATATATATATATGGGTGTTTGCAATGCTTTTTATTTTTAATTCAAGTCTAAAATCATAATTATTTACTTGTTCAATCACAGCAAATTTAAAACACATTCTGTCTCTTTCATTAAAATGCTTAAGTTTAACATGCTTTGCCAGAGCATTGCTTAAATCAAGGGCTTTTACTGCTCTTAAATGTTCATAAATCCGTATACAGAATTATCTTACAGTTCTCCCCACATAAAATGCAGAACATAGTTCACAGAGAGCAATATAAACATCATACTTTGATTTACAATAGAGTCCACCTAACAATTTTATATCATAATTTCTAGTACCCGCAATGGTGGTGCTGAGGTAGCGTTGTCGCCTCACAGTAAGACGCTGTCCGGTTCGATTCTCAGCTAGAGCATCCTCTGCGTGGAGACATGCGTGAATGGGCGTACTTTCGTTGAAGGTTGTGCGTTAGGGCTGGTAACTCGGCATGTAAAAATCAACTACCAATCATTAGCGGACCGGAGTTCCGCTGTGGCGATCCCTAACCAGGAAAAGCCGAAAGACACAAACAAACTTTAATATTCTTGACTTCATGTATATATTTACAAAAGTTGCATTTCATACATCTAAACATTCCTAGATTTTTCCATCTCCTTTTACTCTGTCAAATTTTCTATAAAATGTTTTTTTTTTTTTTTTTTTTTTTTTTAATTTTACCTCTTTTAGAGCCAAAAACAGGGTTTTCACCTATAATACGCTTTAGATCTGGGAAATTCATCAGAAACCTCCAAATATTTTTTACTAATCTCTGAATAGCAACTTTATCCCCTGAATTTTCTAAGACACAAGCTGTCAAATAGTCATTTGACTTTGATTTCACTTCTTCTTCTTACTCAGAGATTCCCTTTCATTTGTAACATCCCTCATTATGCTGTTCACCAAACCTGTCTGATGACCCCTTTCACAAAACCCTTTTTTTAATGCCTCACATTCTAAACCAAAGTAATCTGAATCTTCTGTTAGGTTGCTTAACCTTAGGAATTGCCCTTTAACTATATTTCTTTTCAAACTCGCCTTGTACATACTATTATAAAGGAAATACTCATTACTCTGTACTACTTTTTTTCCCCCTAACCTCTCCTGAAAGACTTCCTAGCTAAAATCTGGCTCTGTTTTTGCTCAAATCCAGGATAAACCATATCCCTAAATGTGAACAAGTATCGTTTCACTCCTTATATTTCCTTACTCTCCCTTCTTCGCTTACCTCCTTATTGATATCTAATTCTCTACTCTGACTTTCTCTCAAAATATACCATAAGCCTGTTTTTCCTCACTTCATATTGCAATTCCTAAATGTATTAGACTAACTTGCCTTTAATTTTTCTGCAAACTGTCTAAATTTCTCTAAATATTAAATGATTGTATACTTTTGTATCTGTTTTTAACAAATGTTTTTATATTGCATCTAATTTGTTATAATTATTTAAAATGCAGATGTTTTTTGTTTTATTTTGAAGACTGTAAAATTATTTTTCTTAGAATGTTTTGTAATAACTTGAAGTTTTTCCTCCCCTGGCCTCCACTGAAAATGGGCTTCTACCCAGTCTGACTTTCCCGGTAATCAAATGTCAATAAATAAATAATAAATATCTCAGGGAAAATACATGCTTTTTGGTAGTCTCATCAGACTCAATAAGACTGCAGTACCTTCTCCTCCTGGGGAGCATACAGAGTAGTGCACAATGCACAAATACAAGTATACTGGCATCTGATTCATTACATGTAGGGGAAAAAAAAACACACACTGCAAAAGTCTAATCTCACAGCAGCTTGACAGAATTTCCATTACCAAGGCAGTCCTATCTCCTATATTAAAGTGTACTATCCCTCTGCTTATCAGTAACTCAAGTTTACAAATAATGGAGGATAAGATTTACAGTCACTAGACAGCTAAACGTGCAGTCCCAAGACTGGAAAAACTCCCTTATCAGCCTCAACAAAAAGTTGAGATCCCTCATCAAATCCTCTAAAGCCAGCTATAAAGGCAGAATTGCGTCAGACACTAAAAACAATCACAAAGCCTTCTATAGCTATATCAAAAACTTCAACGGCAATACCCAGATTTGCTCTGAGATACTGCACAATGGTACCTCCTATACTCAGCCAACAGATATTACCAACATACTGGCCGACATATTCAGTGCCATGCCAACTTTACCCCCCCCCCCCAAGACCAATCACAATACTGGAAGAATACCAGGCACCCAGCATTACTGCAGCACAGATTAAAGCTGCATTATCCAAGGCCAAGAATACAGCTTCCATGGGACCTGATAATATCCCTGGATGTGTTCTACATGCTCTACAAAGAGAACTGGCACCACATCTGTGTGCGCTGTTCAGCCACAGCCTCACCTCAGGCTTTGTCCCTACCGAATGGTACACTGCTACAGTCATCCCTTTCCATAACGGGGGAGTGATTACAGACCCTGGGAATTATCGCCCCATTAGCCTGCTGAGTCTAATATATAAAACTATGGAGAGCATCTTCATGGACCTGATTAACAAAGATATAGGAAATCTCCAAACTCTAGACCTCACACAATTTGGCTTTGTGAAAGGGAGATCATGCCTGTTCAACTGGGCTGACTTCTTTGAGTCGGTCACCAGGGCTGTGGATGAAGGTAAGGCAGTGCATACAGCCTACCTCGATCTGGCTAAGGCCTTTGATACCATTCCTCACTCGGGAATTATTGATAAACTCACCACACTAGGTATCAACCCCTATATCACTAGGTGGGTTGCAAACTGGCTCATAGATAGAACACACAGTGTGAAAGTAGTGGACTCCAAGTCAGACTGCCGACCAGTCACGAGTGAAGTCCTACAGGGATCGGATTCTGGGTCCACTCATGTTCGGCATCTACTTCTCAGAAGTCCAGGCCAACACAAAGGGACTATGGCTGACCAAGTTCACAGATGAATGCAAGCTGGGAACCATTACTAACTCCCCAAGTGAAGCAGACATCCTACAGAAAGGCCTCACTGAGACCAATGACTGATGTCGAAACCATGGCCTTAAGCTTAATGCCAAAAAATGGATTGTCATCTCCTTTGGGAAAAACTCAGTTCCCATTAATTACCACATCGATGGGAGCCCACTGAACACTGAAGACGGTATAAGAGATCTGGGGACTCAGGTTGACAGCAACCTCTCCTTCGACCACCACATTACCACTGTGGTTAGAAAGTCCTTCTATGTGGCACATCTCATTAACAAGGGTTTTGCATCCAGGAAGAAAGAGGTTGTCTCTCTCTACTCTTCCCTCATTAGACCAATCATCGAGTATAATGCCCCATTTGGCATATACCTCACTAGACACCTGTAAAGCTGGCGAGGCCAAAGTAGTACCTCACAAAGAGGATCATAGGCATTAAACACATGTCCTACACGGGCAGACTGAAAAGACTCCAGCTATTCCTCGTCTCATACCACCTACTTAGAAGTGATCTCTGCTTGACTTACAAAGCCATGTCTGACCCAGCTCTGTTAAAAATGCTACATCTAAAGAAATCCCAATTCCTCCATACCACATGCTCCAGAGATCTCAACCTCATTACCACAATCAACAGAACATGCTGGAGGGACAGGTTCCTCACCCAGAGACTGCCCATGCTCTGGAATAGACTTCCCATACAAATCAAGCAGAGCACCTTGCTGACCCTCTTCAAGAGAAATCTTGATGAGTGGATAGGTAATAGAAAGTTCAGCCCGGGGATCACTCTGGTGGCTCTACTTGATAGAGGCACTGGGAACTAACTTCGGGCAGCACGATGCCAGGGCACTTTTATATGCTAGGCTTGTAAAGGCCCCAGGGGCATTAGCCTAGTACATACCGCTGTGAACCTAAGAATGAACATTGTGTTACTTGGCAAAGACTGGCTATTTGTGGTACAACATTCTCAATTTAAATCAGTACCACCATCTTATTTCTTTGTATATTACCCTCCTCTTCTCTCATCTTCCTTGTATCATGTCTTTACACAAATTTCCATGGTTTACTATATGTTGTCTTTCGCTCCCTTTTAAGCATTGTAAAGTATTTCCTATTAGTGGCTCCAAGACTTGGACTTCCTTCATTGCCTTTGCTCGCTCTCTGCCAGCCTTCATCAAGTTTCAGGTTACACTCATGGTTTTCCATCAAATATAACCCACAGTGTTGCTGTACTCCTTGTGCAAAAGAGCAACGTTACTCAACAGTGGGTTTCAGGCATTAATGTGATACAGTAGTGCCTGAACACATCAAACCTCCAGTGCTCCAGAGTAATTGGGAAATTGGGCTAGCTAGGTTCATCAACTACCTATGAATCCAACAACACCTTGCAAAACTAAGTGGAATTCCAATAAACAGTCAGGAAAGTCCAAATGAAACACTGTATTTATTAAAAATAATAAACAGAAATAGTTGTAGTTCAGCGCTTTCGTCCACCACACTACAGGACTTTATCAAAACCAGAAATCCATACAAGGAAACTGAATTTATATCCTGACAAATTGCTGATTCAATTAATTAGATAATTAACAAATAATCTAATTAAAAACAATATAAAAATAAAAACAGACTAACAAAGGATCAGAGTGGTAAAAAGACGGTCTAAAAAATGTGTAAAAACAATCTACAATAAGCCTAGAGAACAGTTGCCCAATCTTTTAATATTGGTAGCAATGAAACATGGTCACTGAGCCCTAGGGGAATTAGTGGCATTTAAGTATATTTGCCATCTAAATTCACATTTATGTATTTCATTAGACCAATTCCCCCCCCCTTCAAGTTTTCGTAATAATTTCCAAAATCCCAAAACGAAAACCTGACCTAACCACACAAGACTGTTTGTGTTTATACAGTGCATTATTTTCATTGTGTGTTTCAATGGCATACAAATGTTCATAGATCCTCTTACGTAGGCATCTTTCAGTTTTCCCTACATAGAACATTTGACAGTCCTGACATACACTTAATGCATACTAACCCACTACTATCAGTTACCCTTCTTTAACCAAATCTGATTTTGGGGTTACCCACTTCTAATACCGCACCTTTAAAAATGTAGGGGTAATTCTTACAAAAACCACAACTGGTTGTACCTCCTTGGTTAGTTTGTAGATGGGTAGGATGTTCAAATAAAAAATTTAAATTATGTCCCACCTTTGATGTAAAAACAGATTTCCCCCAATTTATTGTATAATTCTTGGTTACATTGTAAAATTATCCAGTTGTGGGTCAAAATGTCCTTTATCTAACGGTCAAAAGTACCAAACTGGGCGACAGTGATATGTGAACATTTTTGATGGGTAGACTTTGAAGGTTCTTTAATCTTCCAATTTGGGGGTAAATCTGTTGCCCCAACCTTCAAGGTTCTCTGCAGCCAAATTGAGCACTAAACTTGTAGGGTATCCCCAAGCTATAAACATAGAGATCAAGTTTAAAATCTAAGAGGGTAGAACACATTCTGTCCCCCCGAATCATCTGTCCTCTAACCAAATTATTTTTAGTGAAATAAGGGTGGTTACTATCATAGGTCAAAAAACTATTAGAATAGGTAGGTTTACGATAAACCTTAGAAGTAAACTGTTCTAAAACATAACTTTTTGGTAATGGCAACATCCAAATAATTTACTTCATTCACCTGAAAATGATGAGTAAACTTAAAATAATCACAAATGGTATTGATGTATTCAAAACAATCATCTACCACTGTTTTTTTACCCTTCCACAAGACAAAAATGTAATCCTGGTAACGCAGGTATAGAAACCACTCACTATTAAACCCTGAGTTGAAAATAAATTTCCTCTCCCATGCAGCCATAACTAAATTGGCATACATAGGATCACAGCTTGACCCCATGGCAACACCTTTGAGTTGCTTAAAAAAATGTGTTTTCAAAACTAAAATAGCTGTGTAAAATGGTGTCCATGGCGTCATTGATAAAGTTGAAAAGGGGGCCTCTAAGTATGGTGTAATCTAGTAATGCTTCTGAAAAAAGTTCTAGACCTTTGTCATGGGGAATGGAGCTAAACAAATCCACATCAATAGTGGAAAAATTTGCAGATCCTAAAAAGTATTCCTGTTTAATTCTCCCTAGAATATCCCAGGAGTCTGTGAGGACATGGTCAATGGGACGAAGTGCGTCCTTAAGTAACTGGTTAATAAAACCCCCTAGTGAATAAGTAGAACTGTTGTGGGCCGCTATAATAAGGCAGTATGGTGGGTGGTGAACATTCTTAGGTACTTTGGGGATCCCGAATGCTGTAGGAATATAAGGGTAGTCATTGTATAAAAACTTAAAAGTTTCCTCATTAATAACCCCTTGAAAAACATTATCTTCCAAGAATAATAATAATTTCTTGTGGGCAATATCTATTTCATTTCTTGACACAATTCCATAATAATCTGCGTCATAAAACAAATTTGCTATATCATTAATGTAGTCAGACTTTTCCAGCAGGACCACCCCTCCCCCTTTGTCAGGTTTCATGATCCTGTAATAGTCCGACTCCCTACAATTTCTTAGAATAAGAGCTTCCTCTCTGGTGAGATTATAAATTTTGTCTTTACACGAATAATAGGCTTGATAAATCTCCTTAATACAAAGTCTTTCAAAATCAGCTAAAGTTGGATGTATAGGGGGATTAGAAAGACTCTTTCTCATAAATCTGTTGCCAAGTGAAACATTATCACCTTCTGTGCAATTAAAATACAATTGAAAATTCAATTTCCTAATATAAATCTTCAATTCATTTAATACATCTACTATATTAACTCGACTACCCAGTACAAATTTAAACCCGTTTTTAAAAAGGGAAAAGTGGGTTTCTGTAATGGGCAAGTCTGTGTAATTGTAAATTTGAAACCCTTGTGAATTAAGTAATTTCCCTTTAAAACATACAGCATTTTCTTGTATATGGAAATTAGTGTTCAAAACTGATTCCCCTTTCTGTTTTTCCAAAACTGCCTCTGACCCTTGGGTCCTTGTCCCCTCGGTGTCTGGGGTCATCCTAAAAAATTATTTTGGTTCCTATTTCTATTCTGAATCCTTTCTGATCTACATGGCAGCGGAAACTCTTGTTCAAACACCTCATCCATACCACCCTCATAATCTGAAACCTCATTTTCATAGTGATTAGATTCTAATCTTGTATCATATTGGCCTGAAACCATCTCTGGTCCTTGTCTATCTTGGTTGTAAAAAAGAGAAGAATTTTCTAAATAGCTCTTAGGAAGTGGCTATGCTTCCTTGTGTTTGTAATCCAATTCATTTCTTTTTAACTTTCCTTGTTTTCTAAGAATACTGTCCTTAACTTGCTGTTCTATTCTATTAAAAATATTATCATATTTTACTTCATAGAGAGAAAAACAATCATCTACAATGTCTTGGTTTAAAATATTAACTTCATCAAGTAAAGTTATTTTGTTATTATTAATTTTAATTATAAAATGCAATAATTCTAGATCATGCCCATCAAACATGGATAATAATTCAGTCAATTCTTCTTGTCCCGAAGTAATACCATTCGGAAATTTGTACATATGGAGTCCTTTGGGAACTCTCTGGACTCGTAAGCATTCCGATAAGTATGCATTGTCTATTTGAAGGCTACATACCTTGCTCATCTTTGTTTCAAAGGTACAGAGCCAAGAATTAATGTCCGTAGGTTTAACAGGTCTGTCCTCCCAATTAAAGTTGAGGTCCCTATTAGTCCACTGTTCAAATCGAGTAGTCTGGTTGGTGTTTATGGTGTTTTTCCATTCCCTTGTCCACAGAGGATGCTGTTCACAAGCGTTGAGCTCGAGGAGCCAAGACTGCCTACATTATCCTTTCCTGTTTGCTTCGCCGTAGCGGAAGCTGTCAGCATGGAAGGCACCCCATCCAGAGCACAGTCTCTTGAAAGAAGTAGTTTCTCTAACGTAGTTTGCATCTGCTGATACTGAAGGGACAGTAATTTAAACAACTGAGTCAAGTTCCCTTCTTCGTTAGTAGATAAAAGCTCTGGTGTTTCATTTATACCTGGAGACAGCACAGAGTTGTTAGTATTATTCCCGCTGTTGGAAATCAATAACAAGTGGAATACGATGACCACGTTGTCAACCATAATAAAGGTTCATTGGTTTCAAAGTGCACAACATGACCAACACCAAAAGAAAAGCGAATCTCCGAGGAGTATTCCAAAACACAAAACCAACAACACCTTGTGGAATTCCAATAAACAGCCGGGAAAGTCCAAATGAAACACTGTATTTATTAAAAATAATAAACAGAAATAGTTGTAGTTAAGCACTTTCGTCCACCACACAACAGGACTTTATCAAAACCAGAAATCCATACAAGGAAAACAAATTTATATCCTGACAAATTACTGATTCAATTAATTAGATAATTAACAAATAATCTAATTAAAAACAATATAAAAATTAAAACAGGCTAACTTAAAGGACCAGAGTGGTAAAAAGACAGTCTGAAAAATGTGTAAAACTAATCTACAATAAGTCTAGAGAACAGCTGCCCTAATTTTTAATATTGGTAGCAATGAAACATGGTCATTGAGCCCTGGGGGATTAGTGGCATTTAAGTATGTTGCCATCTAAATTCACATTTATGTATTTCATTAGACCAATTCCGCCCTGGGGGATTAGTGGCATTTAAGTATGTTGCCATCTAAATTCACATTTATGTATTTCATTAGACCAATTCCGCCCTCTTAAATTTTTCTTAATTTCCAAAATCCCAAAAAGAAAACCTGACCTAACCTCACAAGACTGTTTGTGTTTATACAGTGCATTATTTTTGTTGTATGTTTCAATGGCATACAAATGTTCATAGATCCTCTTACGTAGGCATCTTTCAGTTTTCCCTACACAGAACATTTGACAGTCCTGACATATACTAATGTATACAAACCCACTACTATCACAGTTACCCTTCTTTAACCAAATCTGATTTTGAGATTACCCACCTCTAATATCGCACCTTTAAAAATATAGGGACAATACTTACAAAAACCACAACTAGTTGTACCTACTACCTATGAATGACACTCAAAGTGTAACTACTAAAATTAGATTGCTGTAACTTGTATACTAAGGTCGAGGTCACATTACCATGGAGAATTCCCCTTTTCTCCATGGTACAGCAATCTCAAAGTAGTATATGTCGGTAGTAGAGGTGCAGAGGGTGGGTGTGGGGTGGGATGCCCACTCAAAACTTATTTTTAAGTACTACAGTGATTTTTTCATGTTTGATGTTCAGATACTTCAGCACAGTTTTGTAATTGCACTTTATAGTACTAAATAATGTTGTGTTGTCCTTCTGCTATGGGTCCTTTAACTCTAGCCTAAGTCAATGCCCCCTAGCTTGATCACATAAGTCCTTATATTGAACCATTCTTGCTCAGGTCGCTGCTGCCTTCTGTTAATAATCTGATCAGTGTTATGAATTGATAGTATTCTTTGTATTTAATGTACATACTCTCATTTGGTATGCTGATGATAATGACCTGATCTGATATGGTGACAATGTTGCATTGTACATAGACTGCTTTCATTACTGATATTAAGTAGACTAATCATGGTTGAAAATATGCTACCCTAATTCCAGTCTACTTGTCTGTTGAAATAAATCTGCTTCTGAATCCAGGGTCACCATCGAAGACTTCCCCCTCCCCAATCAGTAAGGCAGAAGGAAAATGAAAGGCTAATTAGTATCCTGAAAATTTTGCCTTTATGAATATGTTCACATTGGATAAATATAGAAATAGAAAAAAAGTATGTAAAAACATTTTCACCTTTCCTTAATAGGTAGACCAAGAGCAGAGAAAGCAGTACATGTTGCGAGGTGGTGACAAGAAATGGGCATGGAACTGGTTCTGAAGTAAGTTCTACTACATAATCTAAAGATACTACCATTTTACCCACGTCTTCAGTTAAAGCTACTTGTTGAGTTGTAAATACAGTATCCTGCTTAGGGGTAGGAATACAAAAGGTATATTTAGAGGGGTCAATAAAGGAAATCGGTCATCTCCTAATCTTTAAAATATCTGTCTTTCAACATTTGCAAGAAATGAAGGTTTGGGCTTCCCTAAAAGAAACTCTGCTTTTGAAACTCACTGATGGGACTTTTTGTTTTCTGGAATAGTTTCCTTTCTGCATCCAATTTTCTTTATTCTGACTTTTGAGAAATGGCTGGCATTTAATACTGGAATTTATAAGAAATAACAGATGTAAAGTTGTTCTATCTCGCCGTTCATTCTTACAGATGGGTTCGGAGTCGAGCCTCGGCTCCGAGTCGGCCTACTACAAAGCTCAAGGTCTTCAGACAGCTCGAAGTCAAGTCCCTATCCCATGATGCACCTTGAGTTACCTCAGATCTAGTTTGCTGCTGCAATAGATCAGAGGTTTCCTAGCACAGCTTGGGCCAATATAGCTGTTGGCTGATAATAATAAAGAGAGTGAATGATCGTATGTGTGCTCTTAACACTGACGTCGTTGGTGTGGAGAGGTCAAGAGAGGTCACATGACCATGTGCTTTATAATAAAGGAGGAAGAGAGGGTTGTTCCCCTCTTCCATTTTTAACCAGATTGATTGCCTTCACATGTGTTTATTTTCCTCTGTAAATGTATGTCTAACCAGACTTTCTTACCCTTAAGATGATACCACCACCAATAGCTTTTTTTTCTTTTTTTCCATAAAAATTTGTCTTACATTTAACACTTAATGTTAGTTATTGATAGCTATAACTTTCTTCTTCTTCTTTCGGCTTTTCCCAGTTGGGGTCGCCATAGCAGATTATCTGTCCGCTCATGATTGGCAGTGGAGTTTTTACGGTATCGAGTTGCCAGCCCGGCACCCAACCTTCCACAGAAGGCACACACACTCACACCTAGGGCCAATTTAGTGTGTCAAATCCACCTACTGCATGTCTTTGGGATGTGGGAAGAAACCAGAGCACCCGGAGGAAACCCATGCGACCACAGGGAGGAAATGCAGACTCCGCACAAAAGGCACCCCAGCTGAGAATCGAACCAGAGAACCTCTTGCTGTGAGTCGGCAATGCTAACCGCTGCACCACAGTGGCCATTGATAGTTATAACTTTAATAGTTTAATATTAGATAGTTCTCTTCTCCCTTTGGCCTTCGTTTTTTATAGGCCCTTACCATTCCCTTTTTTCAGTGTACTTTTATAAAAATATTAGTATAGGTTTTTATAGCTTGTAGTGTTGAATAAACTTCTTTAAACGTTAGATATCATGTGTGAGTGTACTTAGATAGTTATAGTTTACATTTATTCATATACAGCCCATTTGTTGTTAAGGGCTAATTACTGTAGTTAAATTTAGTAAGGTTTGTGCGTGTGCGTGTGCATTCTTCTTTGATACTACAGTCTATTATACAGTTAGATATTTTTGGTACTGTAGGTTTCAATATGGCTGACCAGGAGAAAGACAAACATCCTAAGTCTGGTTTTAAAAAATGTTCAAAGTGTGGACAAAAGATGTTAGTGACAGATAGTCACGTAAATTGTGTTCATTGTCTTGGAACCTTGCACATGCAAGACAGCTGCTCCATTTGCCATTCTTTTTCTACCAAAGTATTACACTGATAGAGGACTTCTGAAATCTTCTTTTTAGGAAGTTTTGAGCGACCATGATAAATCTAGCCAGTCTCCCAAGTCTTCTAAGGCTTCTTCATCTGATTTGTCAAAATCCAAGAAACCATCGGCGTTGGCTCCACAGCCCTCGGAGCCGAGCGTCCTATCTTTTCGGAGCCGGTCCCTGAAGTACTAAAGTCTCCTATTCTCCAATCGGTACCACCCTCCATACATTCATCTCGGTTCTCGATTAGCCTATTTGATTTGGATGTGGATCGTGTGGTGCAGAAGCTGCTACAGGCACTGGCGTTTGCTAAATTTTTATCAGCTCCGACCCAAGTGGTTTCGGAATCAAAGACTGTTTGACATCGACTTCTTTTCCTCCTCCGAGCCATACCGGTCCATCGGAGCCGGAGGAGTTGGAGCTCATGACTATGGAGCCTTCGGAGCCAATGCCTGCTCCAGTGCCATCAATTCCATTTACTCAGACTTCCTCGGTGCCCATCGTGGAGTCTAGGAGCTGGCACTCTCCGGTCGGGTTTGGGGAGGATAGTCGGACTGACCTGTTGGTTCTGTCTTTGCCTCTTGGGGCCTTGGCGCGGATGAGTTTGCCTCCTACCTCTGGTTCGGTGCCCACTGTTCCAGTGCCGAGGGGATCGGTTGTTTCTTCGGATCCAGCGGCTCCTCATCGGAGCAGAGGTGCCTTTGAACTCACAAGGAGAGTAATGTCCCCCAGGACATCCACAACTTCAGGACCAACTACCTCCTCCCCAAAAGCGCCTATGTCCACTTCTGCCTCACAGATCCCTTTAAAGCGTAGAGAGCTTGAGCCTCAGGAAGCCCCACTGGGTGGCCCCTGCTCTTCTGCGACCTCACCAGAAGTTCTCACTGATGAGGTTCCCAGGAAGAGAATTTGCAAGAGGAAGCACCTAGACTCCCCACAGGAGTCTCTCACTGACTTAGATGAATCAGAAGGGTCCCCACTGTCCCCCTCTGAAGATATCTCATTTGCACATAAATTTGAAATCCATAAGCAGAGGGGTGGCTGGAAGCCCACCAACCCTACTGAAGATGAGTCTGTTCTCCTGAAGGCTTTTGCGTCTCAACCCTCCACCTCTTAGGTGTCTCCGCCCTTCGTTGAGCTCATGAAACTGGTCTCAAAAAGGGTGTAGGAGTCTCCGAACAACATGGAGCCTGTCCCTAAGAGGACCAATAAATTTATTTCTGCCCCCCAGGATAAGCCTTTTCTCACTAAGGGAGTGCCTGTTGATGCCATAGTGGTGGCGGCAGCCACCAAAAAGGAAATGTCAGAAACTTCTTCCTCTATCGATCCTCCTAACAGAGACTCTAGGATCATGGATAGATATGGGAAGCGCATGTATAGTTCAGCGGCTTTTGCAATGTGTTCACTGAACTATCTTACACATTTCACAAGACTGCAAAGAGACCTCCTAAAAGTGCTTGGAGAAGCTCTTCAGGGTACGGTAGCTGAAGGAGCTTCAAAGTTGCTTCCCAGCTTGATACCCTTAATTCCATAGTGAACTCGTCCATGCGTCTCATCTCATATGCAGCTAATGGAACAAGTAGGGCAGTGGATACAGGAATTGCTCTCAGGAGACACTCCTGGATGCGCTTATGTTCCTTTGCGGAGCCCTTTAAGTCATCCTTTGTCAACACCCCTTCTGATGGCTCATCCCTTTTTGGGTCCAAAGTTAAGGAAAGTTTAACCAGGTGTGAGCAGGAAGGAAAGACTCTGCCATCAGCGACCGTCTTTCCACCCCTACTAAACCTTACCCCAAGAGTCAAAAGGGAGGAAAGATGTGGTTCCGAAAAGCCCAAAGGGCCTTTCTGGACACACGTGGTGAACCCTCCTCCAGGGACAGAGGAGGGGCAATAATGGAAGATGCTGCCCCTCATGTCAGAGGGGGTCTGCAAAACCAGGGCAACAGAGACCAGTTCTTTGGGAAGCCCTACCAGCGCTCCTGAAAGGAGGCCCGACTGTCCTCCTCTGGAGGCAGTCAGGGGTCGCTTATCTTTGTATCCAGACGCCTGGCTCAAAATAACAAACGACAACTGGGTACAAAGTATAGTTTCCAGAGGTTATATGATTCCTTTTGCCATCCCTCCTCCACTGACAACAAAAATCCTGGACGTTCCAACCAGTTACAGGGAACAAGCAACAGTAGAGGTCCAAATGTTGCTAAGAAACAATCATCCAACCAGTCTCAGCAGACCAGACAGGATCCGGAACTTACTCAAGATTCTTTTTAGTTCCAAAACAGACAGGGGACTGGAAACCTATTTTGGACCTCAGCAGACTAAACAGATCTGTCAAGAAAGAGAAGTTCCGAATGGTCACACTTCAGCTGATACTTCCCTTCTTAGGAAAGACAACTGGATGTGCTCGATAGATCTTCCGGATGTATACTACCATATAAAAATGGCCAGACCATTCAGGGATCATCTGCCCTTCTGGCTTGGAGCCAATCATTACCAGTTTCGAGCTCTGCCCTTTGGTCTCACTACAGCTCCCAGTGTGTTCACCAAATGTATGGCAGTGGTCACGGCTTACCTGAGGCGTTTAGGATTCCAGGTGTTTCCGTACTTAGATGATTGGCTCCTTACCGCCACCACCAGGCATCAACTAATACAAGCCAGGGACACCACTCTTACTCTTTGCAATCAACTGGGCATTATCATAAATTCAAAAAATCTGCCTTGTCGCCATCGCAGCATATCATTTTTATCGGAGCAGAATTGGACACCACCACCACTTTAAAACTGCCAGCAGAAAGGATATTACTACTTCGTCAGCAAATCCAGATCATCATATCCAGAGACAAGGCTCCAGCATAAGAAGTGCTAAAGTTGTTAGGGATGATGGCAGCTGCAATAATAGCGATACCATTGGGTCGCCTGCACATGCAGATTCTACAATGGCTGCTGTTCACTCAATGGTCCTATCAAGAGCTCCCAATGTCTCATCTCATTATTGTAACAAACACATGCAAGAAGGATCTTCGGTGGTGGTTGACCTCTCTTCAAGTAACGAAAGGTTGTCCTTTTATCCTGCCTTCACCATCGGCCACAGTGACCACAGATGCTTCCCTGATTGGGTGGGTGGGGGGGGCATTTTCAGGGAAGAACAGTCCAAGGCACATGGACCGAATAAGAGACATCTGCATATTAATGCCCTGGAGATGAGAGTGGTACTCTTGGAGTTGCAGTACTTTCAGGACTCTCTTCCTCTGGCGACAGTTGCGATTCAGATGGACAACATGTCAGTGGTCTGGTACTTGAACAACCAGGGAGGAACCAGGTCCTATCCCCTTTGTCGAGAGGCCCTAAGAGTATGGCAATGGGCTACATCCACCCAGCACTTTCTGATAGCAACGCACATACCGAGGAAATCCAATGTGATTGCAGACAAACTCAGCAGGATGATTTTGTTGTCTCATGAGTGGTTCCTCAAAAAAGAGATAGTGGAGAGGATATTCCACAGATGGGGCCAGCCTTGCTGCGATCTTTTTGCTTCCCACATGAACACAAAATGCAGTAGCTACTTTGCCCTGACTCCCCCTCCGGGAGATTCCCCAAGGGAATCACTCGTACACGACTGGCCTCTGGGTCTCCACTATGCATTCCCACCAATTTCCCTTATACCCAAAGTACTTCAGAAAACAAAAGCCCTGGGAAGGACCATCATTCTAATAGCCCCTCATTGGCCTCGTCAAATTTGGTTCCCCTTCCTTCGACTTCATCTGTTGGGAAAAGCCCTGGATTCTGGACCCAGATCCAGATCTTCTGACGCATTCATCCCTCCCTTCAGTCCCCAAAATTGACAGCTTGGCTGCTCCAGTTTCCAACATAGCCAGGTACCATAACCTCTCAAACTAAATGCAGCACATTTTAATATCTTCTCATAAATCCTCTACTAGGAAGTTCTACCTTAGCAAATGGAGGAGATTTTCTATATGGGCTTCTCAGAATAACATTGATCCCTACCAAGCCCCCATTTCCTCTATATTAGAATTTTTGACTATGCTTTTCAACAAAGGAGTGGCGGCAGCTACAGTTCGGGTATAACTTGCCGCCATCTCTAATTTTCATCTTGGCTTTGAAGGATTGAACATAATGTCACACAAGCTATCCAAAGCCTTTCTCAAAGGGACCTTCCACCTCAGACCACCAGTGAAATTCCCTTATACCACATGGAACCTAAATTTTATGTTTTCATGCATTATTCTCCCACCTTTCGAGCCAGCTTCCTCGTGTGATTTGAAATTTTTGTCTTGTCTTGGAAGACTATCTTTTTAGTAGCCATCACGTCTGCCCAAAGAGCATCAGAACTACAGGCCTTGTCCATAAAACCTCTGTATTTGTTTTTTCATGCTGATAGTGTCACTACGAACAAATCCTTCTTTCTTACCTAAAGTTTGTACTGAAGCTAACCTTAACCAAATCAAAGATTCACCGGTGTTTTTCCCCAAACACACCAACAACTTTGCACAAGCTTGATGTTCATAGACAGCTCAGATTTTACCTGGATAAAACCAAAGACTTCAGAAGATCAGAACAACTTTTTGTTTCCTTTTCAGATTCTAGGAAAGGTATGCCAGTGGCAAAAACAACACTGTCTATATTGTTATCTGACTGGATCACTTTCACTTACTCAGCTGCCAATTTACCTTTACAACACAAAATTAAGGCTTATTCTACCAGAGCAGTGTTCACATCCTCTGCTTTTTCTGCTAAGCATCCTATAGACAATATCTGTGCAGCAGCCACTTGGTCAAGGCCTCATACCTTTATCACTCATTACAAAGTTGACAGGGCCTCCTTTGGTTCTACTGTCCTGAAAAATATACTCCAGTGAGCCACCCGAGAAAGATGGTGCTTGGGACGCTACCCAACTGTAAGAATGAACAGCGAGATAGAACAGCTTCACATAAAGAAGTTATGTACTCACCATAACGTTCCATGTGAATTGTTCATCTCACCTTCATTCTTACTTCCCACCCTTCTACCCCCTCCAGGGTGTTTTGAGGACCGAGATACTAGTTTTATCATGGTTGCTCAGTCTTTCTCGGGTTTTTCCCTAAAAAAGTGATAGAAAGGAACATGGTATTGTTAGAGGCAGCAAACAAGATCTGAGGTAACAAAACACACACACCACACCAGGATAAGATATAAACCTTTACTGATGTATTCAGGCGGAAGTACTCACCACTATACAAACGATGAGTATCCCAGCCTGAATACATCAGTAAAGGTTTATATCTTATCCTGGTGTGGTGTGCGTGTTTTGTTACATCAGAAACTGCTATGTGTTTTAAGATCTGAGGTAACTCAAGGTGCATCATGGGATAGGGACTTGGCCTCAAGTTATCTGAAGACCTCGAGCTTTGTAGTAGGCCGACTCAGAGCAGAGGATCGGCTCCGAACCCATCTGTAAGAATGAAGGCGAGATGAACAACTCACATGGAACGTTATGGTGAGTACATAACTTCTTTTTTTGTAAACTGCATTTACCCATAACAGCAGATGTTCAAATTCTTTACTGATGTTATAGCTTATGGGTTGTATTTGACCAAGGAAAAACAACTGGGTAATTTTTAAATTTGACCAAGCTTTATCCGCGGTGGTGCAGCGGTAGCGTTGTTGCCTCACAGCAAGAGGTTCTCCCGTTCGATTCTCGGCTGGAGTGCAGGGAGTGCCTTCTGTGTGGAGTCTGCATGTCCTCCCCATGGTTGGGTGGGCATTCGAAAGACATGTGCAAAATGGGTGTGCCTTCGTTGAAGGTTGGACGTTGAGCTGGCACCTCGGCGTTCGTGAAAATCTACTGCCAATCATTAGCGGACCAGAATTCCGCTGTGGCGACCCCTAACCTGGAAAAGCCGAAAGACAAACAACAACCAAGCTTTAACTAACATGGTAGGAGAACATCCTCAATTTGTTTTTAAGAGAGGAAAAAACTTCAAGAACAAATCAGAAGATGGAAAGAATTGGAAGAATGGAATTGCTGTAGAAACCCAGGTAGGGTCAAACAGATAAGGCAAATGTAAGCAATGTAAATATATTTATACAGCTTTTAAAATGATTGTACGTGGAGAAAGTATTAATTTAGCCAAGAGATGCAACTGCTTTTCTGAACATGTGGCATACATTTGTGTTTCACTTTACATAGGGAAAATAGAAAGAGGATTGGCTAAACACATTTATGAACATTATTCCAACATTAGGAAGGGTAGAGAAAATAATGCTTTATATAAACACTCCCTAGAACACCTAAAGCATAATAGTTTTTTGTTTGCAGTTTTGGAACAAGTATTTCCTAACTCACAGGATGGACCATGGAATACTTTAATTAAATATAGGGAGATAGAATTGGCAATTAAAATTAAATGCATGTGAGAAACCATGTTTAAATGACAGCAACAAGTACTGTTATGACTCTGTCATAGTTCATCTTGGTGTTAATGACCTGAGACGTACCTTGCTGGACTATATGAAGAGAGACATAGTCTAGCACTCTGAGTATGTGTCACAGACAGGTATGTCCCTAGCCATGAGCAGCACACTACCCTCCCCTAGAATGATGCCACAGTACAAACAAAAAATACTGATTTCAATAATTGGTTTAGTTTTTGGTGTTATTCCAAGGGGATCCATTTCCTGTCTGCATGGGAAGCCATGGTCGACAAACCTCTCTGCTTTGCCAGAGACGGTTTGCACCTGGCACCCCTAGGCTTTCGGCTGCTGGCAAAGGCTCTTGCCTCCCTAATAGTGCCTTTTTTAGGCAAGGTCTCAAAAACAACATACCAATGTGAAATTAAGAAATCACAACAAAATAAGAGTCATGCTGCTAAAAGAGGAGCTTAAACCAAAAACTGCACTCCCTGAAAGCACTTCTGTTACTAGAAGATGTAGATGTCTGTGCAGTCACTCCATGCAAGGTTACAATGCCTTCCACACCTTTACACCGCAAAACAAACATGTGAAAACCAAAGGAGGCAGTGTTTCAGTCTGTATTAAGGATAAATTAACCTCCTGTCTAGTTAGACTGGACAACTCCATGGAGTTATTCCAGGTCTAGATAATGGTGGGTAAGACCCCCATTCAAGTCCTAGCCAGTTATAGATCCCCCTCCATGGATCACGACACCCATGAAGCTTACTTAACCAAACTGTAGACCATTCAGATTTTTTCGAACACAGTGGTTATGGGAGATTTGAATTATCCCAGCATCAACTGGGAAACCTACTCTGGCCCAAACTCGCTAGCAAACAAGTTCCTTGACTTTGTGAATTCAGATTCCCAGGAGCAAATTGTCCATATCCCAAGAGGAACAGACATTCTAGATCTGGTCCTCCCAACGTGTCAAACAGGTGTACTGCTGCAACTATTGGACCCTCATTAGTTAAAACTGACCACAAATCAGCCACCTTCGAACTGACACTAACACCAGAACTCACAAAAAGTGAAATCAGGCTAAACTTCACTAAGTCAAGCTACACATTCTTAGCTGAAGGTATAAATGCATTCCAAGTTCCACCCCAAGCTGAAAGTGGTAACTATGCTGAAGCTTACACTAATGCCCTGTACAGTCACTTGCACAAGTGTATAAACTCGGCTTTACCAGACAGAATCAAAGCCAGCGCCTCAAATAAAATCAAGCTGCCCTGGTGGACTTCCAGCATCAACAAACTGTACAATAAATGCAAAATGTTGCTGTCGAAGAAAACACAGACAAGGACCCAACAATGGAAAAGCAACCTCCTCAGCCTTAACAGGCAAATAAGACAATTTGTCAAATCCTCCAAGAGCTCCTTTGAGAGAAACCTAGCAAGTACTGCCAAGGATAACTATGAGGCCTTTTACAGCTATGCACGTAACCTAAACGGTAGGACCCAAGCATGTGCAGAACTGGTAGTCAATGGTATCACACACATTGACCCTACAGAGAGAGCGAACCTGGTAGCAGATAGGTTTGGCAAACATTTCACTCCCTTATCCCCTCCTAACTTACGACAAACCCTTCCCCAAACTCTCCCCCCTCCCACACATACACATGGGTTCCTATCAGATAGTGGAACTTCTGCAAGTTCGAACCTCATATGGTCGAGACCATAAGTTCGAATTTGCAGAAGTTCAAGCATTTCAATGGAAATCTCCATAAGGGGAGGTTTCCATTTTGTTCAATGTGGTGTGATTTCAGAGTTGGTATATTTAAGTAGCAGGGGGTGTGGGGGGTGCAAGGGGGCTTGCCCCCCAGCTTACAACAGTTTATTTTGTTTTCTTTTCTTTTTTTTGTTTTTTAATCATAGTCAAAATTTTTTAACTTCGAACAGGATGGTTCAAACATTCCGTGTTTGAAGGTATTAAACTTTGAGGGTCTATATTACACCATCGAACGCTTAAAAAAGCGAACGATGATTAATCAACCCCATGTAAGCGAAAGCGTACAATGTCAAAACCTCAGAACAGCGATTTTTTTTCTAAGGGAAAAAAAATCACTGTTCCAAAAAAAAAAAGAAATAAAAAAAAAAAAAACTTTTAAAACATTACATAAAGTGGGGGTTGTGCTCCCCACACCCCCCTACTTAAATATACACACTCCAAGATCGCACTACAATGCCTAAAACGGCAAAGTAACAGACATGGCCAAGCAAATTCTTTCCCAGGGAAAGAATTTGCTTAAAAGCCAGTTCGCTATTTTGCCTTTTCGTTCTTTTATGTTCAATCAACACGCATTCGACAGAATGCGTCTGCGATCATGTAATAGGAACCCAAACTTCGACTACGTGATATAGACCCCACACACACACACCTTACACATCTGAAGAACAGGTCCTCAAAGTCCTGTCCAAGGCAAAGAACACGGCCTCTACAGGACAGGCTAAAACATGAACTAGCATCACCGGTAAGTACTCTTTCAATCATAGCCTAACCACAGGCTTTGTTCCTGTGGAATGGAGAACAGCTACAGTTATTCCCCTCCGTTGACTCCACATCAGCCAGCAGACCTGTTACCAGTGGGGTGCCACAAGGGTAAGTGCTGGACCCCATACTGTTTGGTGTATACTTCTAAGAAGTTCAGGTCACAGCTAAAGGGTTTTGGCTGACCAAGTGTAACCTAGGTGCAATCACTGAATCCCCAGATGATGTCAGTATACTCCAGGAGGGTCTCACACAGACCAATGACTGGTGTATTAGTCACAGTCTCAAACTGAATGCAAAGAAATGCATCATCATTCCCTTCAGCACAATGTCCCTTCACACTATCAAATCAACAGCAATACCCTAAATATCCATGAAGTGATAAGGGACCTGGGATCACAAACTGACTACGACCTTAACTTCGACCACCACGTGTCTACCATTGTAAGGAAAGCTTTCCACGTAGCTCACCTGATTAGTAAAAGTATTGGCTCGAGAGCAAAAGAAGTTATAACCTCCAAATACTTGGCACTTATCAGGCCCATAACTGAGTATAATGCCCCATTCAGTATGTACCGTACTGAGCACCTGCAGCAATAAGAGAGACTTCAGAGCTTTCTAACAAAGATGATCAAGGGCCTCCAGCATGTGCCCTATACGGACCGACTAAGGTCCATATCATACAGACTTCTTAGGGGAGACTTATGCCTGGTCTGCAGAGCAACCCAAGACCCAGATCTAATGAACTTACTGCATATCCATAAATCAAATGGGTCTAGGGCTACCCGTTCCAGGGACTTAAATATGACATGCTGGAGGGACAGATTTATCTCCCGCGACTGCCAAGTCTTTGGAACAGGCTGCCAATTCATGTGAAACAGAGCACCTCTATGACACTGTTCAAAGGGACTATGGACGAGTGGATGGGGCACCTTAAATGCTTACTGGGGATAGTGCCCACAACCCTCCTGGACATGGACAGTCATCACTAAATGCAATCTTGGGTTTTGACTAGTACTTCTTCAGTATTACATTGGGTTGAAACAGCTAGGCTTCAAATGGCTTCTGGGCCGATAGCCTAGTAATAGGTTCATAGATTAGTACTAAGCTAACTGCCCTTGCGAGCCATTTTAAGCCTAGTCAATTATCCCTTGTGAGACTCAAACCCTGTACCTTGTGTTTGTAAGGCAAACACCTTACCATTAGGCCAACCTCCTATGATCCCATATTTCTATAAGTAGTGTCCTTAAATTATGGGCAGCTAAGCTGTGATTTTATAAAACTGATTGCGTAAACATAATATTGTCATTTTGTAGACTTTTTACATATTTATATTAGGCATATTTTACATTTATATTTATTTTGATTTTAATTGAGTAAAATGAATGTTGATTAGAAGAAAATCTTAGCATTAGCTTTTTTCACCTGTGTTTATACCATTAACTGTTGCTAAGTAGCTTTATGTGTACAGTTGAATGGAACTGACATTTTAATTGTAGTTTTTATGGTTAGTGGACTAAAGTCACATAGCATGTTTGATTTTATATATTAGGAAAATTGGTAATTGTTTTTACTTAGTTCTGATGAAGTCCAAAATGCTTAACCAGTTTTACAAAATAAAATATAAAAAGTTTATTTTACTTGACTTCATTGGTTGCTGGTTCCTACAATTCTTCACTGTGGAACTAAGCCAGATTTTGTTTTGGTTATTAGTCGTTATTCTGCCTTGCTGCATTTGTGGTTCAGCCTATAAGCAGCAGACTTGAAAGTGTGGGAGGGGATCTGATAAAATTGGAAGCTGTTTGGTTGCTGTATCCTTGGCAACATACAACTTATAGGCTACTGAAGCAGTGACAATGATAAACATCTGCAAGTACTCAGTCTATACAACTTTAGTGATGGTCCTTTATTCACCCAAATACTTAAATATTTTCATATTATATTAATCTAAAGGAATTGAGGCTCTAAAGGTGACTACATCAAAGCAGGATTTACCTAAGATGTCTACAGAGCTACCTGAAAATTATAAAACTTTATGAAAACAGAAAAACAAAAAACAAAAAAAAAAACAAGAGTTAACTGATCTAGATTCTGTACCAGCTAAAGGCTGAAAGATTTGATACAGCTTGAAAAAACTGTACTACTTATTCAGAGCAGCAAAAGAACCCTTTCTTGTCTTGAAAATGTATGACCACTTCAGATTTGGCAGGTGGGGTTGGGACTCAAGATATCATTCAATGCAAAGACTTTCTTTACTCCGTGACTGGCATCTTTTATTAAATTCTAGCAAAACAATGTATTTTTACTACAATATACATAACTTGCAAATATCACTTCCTTCAATCTTTTTCAGTTTAATTCTAAAAATGAAGGAAATCTTTCTTAATTCAGTTTATTTTTATTTAATTTTAAAAGGTACAAACTGTGTTATGTATTAACCTTCCATCACTCTATGACAAAATAGCTTTAGTCCACTTTGATAAGGGACTGCAATGCGTCTGTTTAAATAATACCATACTGATTTTGTTCCATGCAGTTGCTGGACTGTTCAAGCATCATACTCATCATCATCAATGAATTTTAGGTCAAGCAAAGTCAATGAGGTCTCAATATTCCCATTCTCCTGGAAGTCAATGTTTCTGTTGCTATTACTGCTACTTCTGCTTAGGGTTTCTGGAACCACTGTATTGCTGATCATGGTATGGTTATCCTGATGCAAAGTTCTGGTATTCTGTCTCATTTCTTGGAAGTGCCCCAAATCATTTATCTTACTTCTACAACCACAAGGCAAGTGTCGTTTGTAAAGGTTCCACAGTAGAATAGAGGCAAGAAGGGCTGCAAAAGCAGCAACAAGAATAATCAAAGTAACCTCTATTTTAGGGTTTGTCTGCGTTTGTGGTGGACAAACTGATGCTTCTTCAGGGTTTAACACGTCTATATTTGGTGACATAGGTACTGCGGTAGGATGAAATGCTGTAGTAAGTTCATCCTTGTTGGTTTCTGTCAATACAATTTGAAACGGTGTTGTGTCTAAATGTTTCGTCACCTCTGACTGCTGTGGATAAAGCACATAGCTCACCAGGACAGACTGAAATTCTTTTCCATTAACTCTTTCTACTGAGTAGCAATCATAATATCCTGTATCTTGTACAGCAAAATTAAATATGAGAATACCATTATCATATAAAAGATGTTTGGAATCAATTAAATGAAGAAGGCTTCCATTAAACAACCATTTTGTGTTAGCAAGATTGGATAATGGAGTGCATTTAAGTTGAATCGTGTTGCCAGGGATAATGATATAGCTTTCGGTGTTGCCATTTTCTGAAATAAAAAAAGTTAAAACACTTAACCACCAGCACTTTCATAAATACATTATTCAAATAAAATGCACAACAAATAAACTAAGAAAACTACTCTGTCTTGTTTGTTAATATAAAAAAAAAAATATATGCATAAGTAATAGATGCATTCTCAAAGTATCACTTGGATATTCAGGATGATACTCCTTGATGGGCCCACTTGTTTGGGTTTTCCTTCTTCCCAAATCTGGCAAAAATACTTGGAACTTGGGAATGCACATAGAGCTGGTATGATGCACACTGTGATGTAATGCACAGGATACCTGCTCACACTCGCCTCTTAAGCCTGACAGTTTGCCCCTAGCTACTAGCAATCATCATCCTACAAATCAAGAAATAACAATGAAAACTATATCGACAATGCTAGCAAATAATATGCAAGTATGTACTTGCCTGACTTACAGGAAATCCAACAGCTGAGGCGGATGGAAGATGCACCCACCCAGGAGGGGATGAGGAGGGAAATATGTGTCCCATCCAGAAGGGTCCTGACAAAGATCAACTGAGAGGGGAAGAACATATATTTAACAGTGAAGACCCTTCTTCATTAGCACACTGAATGGACTGAATCCTCAAACTATAAATTAGAATGGAAGGAGCCAACAATGTGGAAGCTGAGCCATGGAGTACTGTCATAGTAAAAGGATACATGGCTCCCAGAGTCTTGCTACAACAATCATGCTTGGTGAAGGGATGAATTAAAACAATTGGTCACTGTACAACTGTCTGCAATGGTTACATTCCTGAAACAAGCACTGGAATTAGTCACTCCTTTAGTGAAATAGGCTTCAACTGAACAAATATCCAGCTAGAGGTTAGCTTACCTGATGGCAGTAGAAAATGCAGTTGGCAATCCTTTTGGAAAGTGTCTCTCCTTAACAACTGCAAACCCTTCCCTTGTTGAAGCAAAGGAGATGAGCAACTTTTCTGCCTTCCTAAACTGATGCACACATTTCAGGTAGACCTTGAACCACTGGCAGATGTCCAGGATGTGAAAGACTCTCTTTTACCTGACCACTGACTTCATAAAGAAAACAGGGAGATTAGCAGACTGGCTCAAGAACAGTTTGGAAACTTCTTTCAGAACACCACATGGATTAATTCTAGGGATACCAGATCCTTGTGAAATACCAGCTAAGGGTACCTAAACATGAATAGATGAAACTCTAAAATCTGATGCACAGAGATAAAGACCACTAAAAAGAGGATTTTCCAACATACATTTATCTCCAGTAAGTTCAATGGTTCATGCCGAGTCATGAATTTTATCTTTTAAATACCTATATTAAATTCATATATATGTATATTTTGAGTAAACAAGCCAGAAATTTCACCTTATTAACACCGTCCTAATGCAACAGTTATCAACAGCTTATGGTACCTCAACTTTGGATTGTCTTTTTTTACTTATCTGCTGTTTACTGGTATGAGCACTGAGTTGGACTATAATCTGAGTTTGCTGAACTCTACCATTTTGTCAGATCGCAACGACTGCTTTGCCAGTATGCTTAAAGTAAGAAGGAATCCACTATTGGTACATAATCCCCCCGTTCATAGGTTGATACTAGGCTATCTGCCCTAGGGCATTTATAAGCCTAGCCAGAGTGTGTTTGGCTTTCGCCACCCTTTTAGATTAGTTGACTGTGCCTCTGTATAGTAGGTCATAGAAGGTAGCCCTTTTAAGGTTAGTTTACTGTACCTCTGTCAAGCAGGGACACAGAAGAGATCCCAGGGGTAAACTTACGATCTCCCATCCACTCGTCAAGATTTCTCTTGAAGAGGGTCAGTGAGGGGCTCTGCCTAACATGGATTCTTTTGTTCCACAGTGAGCGAAGCCTCTGGGATATGAATCTGTCCCTCCAGCATGTCCTATTTATTTCTGTGCTGAGGTTCAAGTCCCTGGAGCATGTAGCTCTAAGGGATTTGGATTTCCTGAGGTGAAGCATGTCCATTAATTCTGGGTTAGACATGGCTTTATAGGTCAGACACAGATCGCCTCTGAGTAGGCGGTACGCAACTGAGTAGAGCTGGAGTTTCTTTAGCCGAACTGCATAGGGCATCTGTTCGAGCCCCTTGATCCTCTTGGTGAGGTACTTTTGGGGTCTTTCCAGTTGCTGCAGGTGTCCGGTAAGGTACATCTCAAATGGGGCATTGTATTCAATTATGGGCCTGATAAGTGATGAGTAGAGGGGCACAATGACCTTTCGATCTAGATGTGAACCCTTTCGTGATAAGGTGGGCTATATAAAGGGTCTGACAACTTTGGCAACGTGATTGTCAAAGGAGAGATTGCTATCTACTTGGGTCCCCAAATCCCTAATTGCTTCTTCCATACTTAATGGATTACCACCTATGTGGTAATTTGTGGGCACTTTGTTTTTCCCAAAGGGGATGACTATGCACTTTTTGGCATTTAGCTTTAGGCCATGGCTCTGGCACCAGTTATCCGTCTCTGTGACACCCTTTTGGAGGATGCTTGTGTCAGCCAGAGAGTCGATTATGACACCCAGTTTGCAGTCATCTGCGAACTTGGTCAGCCATAGTCCACCCGTGTTAGCCTGTACCTCGGAGAAATATATACCGAACAAGAAAGGTCCCAGGACTGAGCCTTGTGGGACACCACTTGTAACTGGTTTAGAGTCTGACATAGCACCTGCTATTCTGACCATGTGGGTTCTATCCCTGAGCCAGTTTGCAACCCATCTTGTGATATAGGGGTTGATATTTAAGCTGGTGAGCTTATTTATGATGCCCAAGTGGGATATTGTGTCGAAGGCTTTTGCGTGGTCCAGGTAGGCTGTGTGGACTACCTTCCCTTCATCTATGGCTTTGGTAACTGTTTCAAAGAAGTCAACCAGGTTCAAGAGGCAAGATCTGCCCTTAACAAAGCCAAATTGGGTAGGATCCAGTGTCTGGAGGTTCCCAATGTTTTTGTTTATGATTTCCATGATGATACACTCCATAGCTTTGCAGACCAGGCTAGTCAGGCTTATAACGCGATAGTTTCCGGGGTCTGTTGTGGCACCACCTTTGTGGAGTGGGACCACTGTTGCTGTACGCCATTCCTTTGGTACATATCCTGTAGTAAGGCTGAGATTGAACAGTGACTTTATATGAGGGTTTAGTTCTTCTTGGAGTTCGTGTAAGACGCAGCCCGGGACACCGTCTGGTCCCATTGATGCTGTGTTTTTTTGCTTTGGAGAGGGCAGCTCTCACCTGTGCATCTGTGATCTCAGGAAGGCTACACTCTGTTGGGATAGACATTTGCTCTTTTGTGGGGGAAGGGGGGGAGAAGTTTGCACTGAACCTTTCTGCCAGGATGTTGGCAATGTCTGTGAGTTCAGTCTATTTTTTGTCATTTTGCACTAACTCAGACCATATCTGGGAGTTGCCTCCCAGGTTTCTGACATAACTAAAGAAGGCCTTGTGATTATCTTTAGTGTCTTGTGCAATTTTTCTTTCGAAGCTGGCCTTAGATGATTTTATGAGGGATCGTAGTTTCTTGCTAGTACTGATCAGAGACGCCTTCCCTTTTTGGGATATTGCTCTATCATGTAGTAGCTTTCTCCTTCTGTTGTATAGCTTATTTATTGCCGGGGTCCACCAGACAGGTCTCCTGCCTTTGGAGGAGTGAGTCTTGGTTTTATTTGGGATAGCATGCTCCATGCATTCCTGTAGGTGTCCATAGAATGCTTTTGTAAAGGATTCTGCATTTTGGGCTGTCGGGGGCTTTGAAGGATTCTACCTTGGTTTTGAGAAATGTGAAGTTTGCTTTTGAGAAGTTCTTCACCGTGGTTTCCTTGGCTGGGGGTGGGGATGGAATATGGATGTCCAGTGAGATTAGTTTATGGTCTGATCTTACCAATGAGGGATATACCTCTGGTGTGGAACATAGAGACCCCATGTTGGTGATGACCAGATCCAATATGTTTTCCCCTCTTGTGGGAGTGGTGACCAGTTGTTCCGTAGCATTTGAGTTTATAAATTCTAGGAACCGTTGGGCGAGGGTGTTTGGGCTTGAGTAGTTTTCCCAATCAATGTTTGGGTAGTTGAAGTCACCCAATATAATGGTGTTTGGAGAGACCTTCATATTCTCCAGTGTTCTCAGGAAAGTCGAGTGAGGTTCCTGTGTTTGGGAGGGTGGTCTCTAGCAGGCTACAAACTGAAAGGCAGTTTTGCCCACTGTTAGTTGCACATGGATGGTTTCCGATGCTTCGTGCAGTGCCACTAACCTGGAGGTGTGGGTATCTTTGATAAATATGGATACTCCCCCTCCTTTTGTGGTTCGGTCCGAGTTTTGGGGCCGAAAAGCATGGTATGAAGTATAACCTGTTAGTGCTGGGGTGCTCTAGGGAGCCTTGAACCAGGTTTCTGTTACTGCACAGATATCGATATTCTCCATACTGAGGAGAATCTCGAGTGCGTGCATCTTGAGGTTTAGACTTCTGGCGATGAGCAGCATTACCCTTAGTTTTTTTTTATTTGTGTTGTCTATGGAGGTGGGTTTGTCTTTTCAGCCTTGCCTAAAAAAGGCACTATGGGGGAGGCAAGAGCCTTTGCCAGTATTCGAAAACCCAGGGGTGACAGGTGCAAGCCGTCCCTAGCGAAGCAATGCGGCTTGTCGAGCATGTCATCCCAGGCTGACAGACACTGGATCCGCTTTGAATGACACCAATACTTTAGCCAAATGTTAAAATTGATAATTTTATCTTTATACTGTGGCATCATTCTTGGTGAGGGTAAGATGCTACTCAAGGTCAGGGTCATACCGGCCTGGGCTACATGATCAAAGAGCTCCTCTATGCGTTTTCATGTAGTCCAGGGAGGTACATCTCAGGTCATTCACACCAGCATGGACAATGACGGAGTCATATTTGTACTTGCTTTGGAGTGACCTGAGTGCTTGTGTTATGTGGCGGATCCTGGCACCCGACAGGCAGCTTACAGTGACCTTGTCCTTGTTCAGCCTGGTGAGTTGGGACATCAGTGTGTCTGACAATATAGAGTCACCTATTACAAGTGTATTAGGTGTGTTGTTTAGCCTTAAGGGCTGTGACTATGTGGCACACTGACTTTGTGAGCTATGTGCTACGTGGGTATTGTTTCGTGGTAGGGGTTGCTTGGATGTCTGCTTTGGAGGTCTCTGCTGCTTAGGCAGACTTTTATTTAGAGCCTCCGAGTATGTTTTTGTGTGTTTATGTGTTTGGTTTGCTGATGCGATAGGTCTATGTGAGACTGGATTTGTGGTGTGTGTGGTTACCTTCTCCTCCTGACAGGCTGTGCCAGTACTGGGTTGAGAGAGCTTAGCCTCTAGTTTGGCTATATAGCTGCATCTCTCACATATATTTGAGCTTGTTGGGAGGAGGAGAGGGTGGTCTGTATACATAAGGTAGTTGTAACATGGCCTCAAGATTCCCAGATTCACCAGCTGGACTGGAGAGTAAACCCGAAACTGACCTTTGGACATGCCTGAATAATATAGGGAACTACTTATTGACTTGTCAGAAAGAACCAATAGGGAGCAAGTACTTAAAATGAGTATAAGAGGATGTAGTGCTTAAGTTTATTAGTGTTTACTTATGAGATTACTTATACAAGCAAGTGCAGGGCTTTAGAATGAAAATAGAGTGCTTATTTTGAGATTTAGAGCAGTTCTAAGGGAAAAAGTGAACAGCAGACTTTGTGGAGCCGGGAATAGTTTAAACCTGTTTAAGAGGCGCTGCCCGACGCTGCTCTGTGCGCAAGACCACGCAAAAAGAGAGTTGCAGGGTTTTAAGAGAGAGAGATCAAGGAGTTTTTGTTTAAGGATAGCAGACACACAAATAGCAAACTAGTCAGAACAGTGCAATAAATGACCCCAACACGTGTGTGCTAGGTCAGAGGCAGGAAAAATGCAATTTAAGAAAAAACTATTTTAAATTAAGTGCAGCACAAAAAATGCAGTAAACAGGCTCTAGGTATGTTCTAAATACTGTTTCTAACCGAGATATCACCTTTTGCAATCAAGAAAATGCCATAAAGTAGGCGGCAATGCAGTTTTTCTAAGAAATAAATCACAAGAAAATACTTAAAATCTCAAAAGTGGCTCCTTTCTTCTCTCAGCATTTTCTCCTCTTGGTAGGTGCTTCAGCAACAACTATCAAGCCTGGAAAGATGCCAAAACCAAGCGTCTGCAGGATTTTAAGAGAGAGAGAGAGATCAAGTAGTTTGGAATTGACCCAAAATGGCCAATAAAACTACAGTTTCTAGGCAGTAACCACTCCTACAGGGACAGGCAGGCTGCTCAGTGTTAACCACTGCCACTGGTGAACACAGAGACTTCCCTTTAGCCCAAGCAAGCATTGGCCTCCAAGAAACTTACAAACAGTTCAGAACAGCAACTCTGTAACTGAACTTTCTTTTAAATTAGAGAAAGTGGGAAAATAGCAAGATTTTTTTTTTTGTTTAAGGATAGCAGAGACACACAAGTAGCAAACTAGTCAGAACAGTGCAATAAATGACCCCAACACATGTGTGCTAGGTCAGAGGCAGGAAAAATGCAATTTAAGAAAAAATTTTAAATTAAGTGCAACACAAAAAATGCAGTAAACAGGCTCTAGGTATGTTCTAAATACTGTTTCTAACCCAGATATCAACTTTTGCAATCAAGAAAATGCCAAAAAGTAGGCGGCAATGCAGTTTTTCTAAGAAATAAATCACAAGAAAATACTTAAAATATCAAAAGTGGCTCTTTTCTTCTCTCAGCGTTTTCTCCTCTTGGTAGGTGCTTCAGCAACAACTATCAAGCCTGGAAAGACCCCAAAATCATTTGGCTGCAGGGTTTTAAGAGAGAGAGATCAAGGAGTTTGGAATTGACCCAAAATGGCCAACAAAACTACAGTTTCTATGCAGTAACCACTCCTACAGGGACAGGCAGGCTGCTCAGTGTTAACCACTGCCACTGGTGAACACAGAGACTTCCCTTTAGCCCAAGCAAGCACTGGCCTCCAAGAAACTTACAAACAGTTCAGAACAGCAACTCTGTAACTGAACTTTCTTTTAAATTAGAGAAAGTGGGAAAATAGCAAGATTTTTTTGTTTAAGGATAGTTTGTGAAGAACTGCCTGATCATGTGGGCTATGATGTTCAGTCTTTTCATTCTGTAGTTAAGCAGTTGGAGAATGGCCTTTTTAAACTCATAATGTCTTCAATATCAGCGTCTGCATTTTGAAGCTTGCATACATTTGAAAATAATCCAGAGAGGACTGACAGTAATTAAGATGCCAACACATTGGGGGCATCTATCCTGAGCTTTTAGACAAATGTTGGAAGATTAACCTTGATGCTGGCTTTAATTATATGCAGCTTTTGATAGATTTTTTTTTTCAGACCGAGTGAAGACTGCTGAATGAAGTTAGTGCACTATTTCAGCAATTATGTGACACCTTTCAATTCAATATCTTCTGTCTGGCTCTCGATGAACTTACTAGTGATATTTCATTGTTTGAGAATAAACTTTTTGATGCAGAAGAGGAGGAAGTTGAGCCATGACAGTTATTTATTTATTGCATTTGTTAATGGGGAAAGTCCATTGGGCCTGAGAAGAGCCCATTTTCAGTAGAGGCCCGGGGAGAAAAGCTCCACATTTAATTACATACAAATAAAATGTTGCACAATAAATACAGTGTGTATAAGCAGTAGTAGCACATAAAATAAATAACTACATAAAATGTGCTAACAACATTGAATCATTTGATAAAACAGGTGAGAATTATTTGCTACTCTGGTGCCTGTGAGAATGGAAAAGTTTAAATATGTAAGTAAGATTGTTAGCAGAGAGAAGAAGTTAGCATAAAGGATGAGAGAGGGAGACAGAAGGCTAAGGTGGGGATAGCTAAGGTGACAGCAGAAGGAATAGGTTTGAAAGAGGGAAGGGGAGGATAGGCTAGTTATAGAGTATGACAGAGTAAGAATTCTGACAGAAGGTTAGGTTTTGGGGTTGTCAGTAGGGGGTGCAGGTACATATCTAGTGTGAGGAGAGATGCAGTTTAAGGGATTTTTTAAAGTTAGTGGGATTGCTGATAACCCTGAGAGAGGCAGGGATATTATTCCGTAGCTTGGAGACAGTAAAAGAATACAGCATGTGGCCACCTGAGAGCTTTGGTTTATCAATGTTCAATAGCATTTTTCTGACCTTAAGAGTCACTTAGGATGGTACGTGCTCAAAATGTGGAAGAGGGCTGGGTCATAAATAAGTTTATGAGTTGTGTTAGTTGTGAATAAGTGAGGTGATGAGGGAACTCAAGCCAGTTTAGTTGGTGTAGTGAGGAACAGTGGTGGGCGGAGTATTTAGCATTTGTAGCAAATTTGGCAATTTTGTTGTAGCATGAGTTGAGTTTTACTTTTAAAGAGGACTGAATGTTGGTGAGGGCACCGTATAGCAGAGTTGGAAGCAGGAATGATGAGGCAAGAGCCTTTTTTGCAGAGTTGCAGACAAAGTAGTTGTGCTTGTAAAGGGATCTCAGTTTTTGATGTTTTTTTTTTTTATGTTATTATGGATATGAAGGTCAAAGGTTAAGTTATCGTCAATGATGACACCGAGCAATTTGGTACTGGGAATGACATCAGTAGTAGTACTATTTTGTGATAGGACAGAGAATTCAAACTTATTAATTTGGCTGGATTTTTTGGGGGTAAATATTAAGGGTTTAGTTTTATTGGGATTAAGGGTGAGATGGTTTTGTGACATCCAGGATTCAGTTGAGGTAAATGCTTCTTGGATAGGTTGCTGTAGTACAGAGGCAGATTTAGAAGAGCAGATTATAGTAGAGTCATCTGCGTACTGGATAAAAGTACTATGGGTGAGAGAAGTATGGCAGATTTTAGGGCAGGAAATGTGTTCTCCTGCCATAGAGCACCTGCGAGTACTGCAGGTAAGGAGAGCATGGATGCAGCGGATATTAGACCTGAGACTGCCCAGAGTGTACATAATGCTTCTAGATTAGATGTTGATACTTGGAATGGGTTAGCTAATAAGGATACTGTTGGTAATGTGGCCTCTCCAACGGCAACTACTAGTAATGATCCTTTGTCTTTGGGCAAAGATGTACGCAGGAAGGTTCCTTTGGTTTCTGGAACTAATAATTCTAATTTGTTTTTTTCCTTCACTCCCACTTTCCATCAAGGATACTTCTGTGACACAGAGATCTCAGAGCAGAGGGAGAAAATGTCCCAAACCAGTTTAGGATCAGATGGCAACTCCGTCCATCAAAGGTATGTGGAACTGGCCCAAAACTACTTAATTTGGAACATTTCTTTGGTACATCTGCACAGTCATACCTTTTAGAGAATGGTCTGTCTTTCATACCTTCGAGGATGTCAAATTTTTGTGATGACGTCCTCCATTTAAAGTGTTTTAATAGAAATGCTATGCTCAAGATGCTATACCCTTTAGTGTGATATGTAATGTTTAAAAAAAAAAAAAAAAAAAAACTAGCACTTTTGTACCATCATTGCATCCCCTATTAGAAGCCTTCCCTGAAAGTTGTGAACATGATTTGGTGCAAGAACTCAATAATTCAGGCAGGAGAAACAGGAATCGAGTGAATCTGGACAGTGATCAGCTCTCAGCCCTCTCCGAATTACAGAGCATGGTTTATTTGACAATATGTCCTGTGGATAAAGGTGGAGCCACTGTCCTTATGGACATGGATCACTACCTTGCTAGTGTGTATGATGGATTGTCTGATACTTCCACATATGCTGAGATTACTAATGATGAATTGAGAACGCTTACTTCAGGGATGTGTGATGACCTACAAGATTGTCTTGTTAGTCAGTGTGTCACTAGAGATTTCTATAATTATTTAAAGATGGATGCTCCAGTGGTCCCAGTTTTATATGATCTTCCAAAAGTGCATAAGCATTCTACTAATCTATTGATGAGACCTATAGTTTCTGGAAGAGAATGGCTGAGACGCTCTCCATTTATGTGGAGAAACTGATTACACCTGTTTTGGATACTATTTCTATAGTACTAAAAGATACGAAACAGTTCCTGTAATTATTGTCTGAGTGTGTTGTGAACTTGTTTGATCTCAGTGATGTTCATAGGTTCATACTAAACTATCTGCCCTGGGGCATTTATAAGCCTAGCCCGATTGTGTTTGGCTTACGCCACCCCTTGATTTGAGTATACTGTGCCCTTTTTAAAGTTTAGTTTACTGTGCCTCTGTCTAATAGTGACATGGAAGTAATCCCCGGGACAAACCTATGATTCCCCATCCACTCATCAAGATTCTTCTTGAAGAGAGTCAGTGAGGTGCTCTGCCTAACATGAATTGGAATTCTATTCCAGAGCGAAGGGAGCCTCTGGGTTATGAATCTGTCCCTCCAGCATGTTCTATTTATTTCTGTGCTGAGGTTCAAGTCCCTTGAGCGCGTGGCTCTAAGGGATTTAGATTTACTGAGGTGGAGCATGTCCATTAATTCTGGGTTGGACATAGCTTTATATGTCAGGCATAGATCGCCTCGAAGTAGGCGGTATACAACTGAGTATAGCTGGAGTTTTTTTAACCAAGCAGCATATGGCATCTGTTTGAGTCCCTTGATCGTCCTGGTGAGGTACTTTTGGGGTCTTTCTAATTGCTGCAGGTGTCGGGTAAGGTACATCCCAAACGGGGCATTGTATTCTATGATGGGCCTGATGAGGGATGAATAAAGGGGCACGATTACCTCTCTTGATCTAGATGTGAATCCTTTCATGATGAGGTGGGCTATGTAGAAGGTCTTTCTAACCACTTTGGCAATGTGGTTGTCAAAGGAGAGATTGCTATCAACTTGGGTCCCCAGATCCCTAATTACTTTCTCTGTACTTAATGGGTTACCACCTATGTGGTAATTTGTGGGCACATTGTTTTTGCCAAAGGGTATGACTATACACTATTTGGCATTTAGCTTTAGACCATCGCTCTGGCACCAGTTATCCGTCTCTGCGAGACCTTTTTGAAGGATGTTTGTGTCAGCTGGAGAGCCGATTATTGCGCCCAGTTTGCAGTCATCTGCAAACTTGGTGAGCCCTAGTCCTCCCACGTTGGCCTGTACCTCAGAAAAGTAAATACCGAATAAGAGAGGTCCCAGGACAGAACCTTGTGGGACGCCACTTGTGACAGGTTTCGAGTCTGACATGGCTCCAGCAACTCTGACTCTGTGGATTCTGTCTCTGAGCCAGGTTGCGACCCATATTGTGACATAGGGGTTTATATTTAGACTGGATAGCTTATCTATGATGCCCGAGTGGGGTATTGTGTCAATTGCCTTTGCGAGGTCCAGATAGGCTGTGTGGACTACCTTCCCTTCATCTATGGCCTTGATGACTGTTTCGAAGAAGTCGACCAGGTTCAAAAGGCAGGATCTGCCCTTGACAAAGCCAAATTGGGTAGGATCTAGTGTCTGTAGGTCCCCAATGTCTTTGTTTATGAGTTCCATGATGATCCTCTCCATAGCCTTGCAGACTAGGCTAGTCAGGCTTATGGGGTGATCGTTTCCAGGGTCCGTAGAGGCGCCACCTTTGTGGAGTGGGACCACTGTTGCTGTACGCCATTCTTTGGGCACATATCCTGTAGTGAGGTTGAGATTGTACAGCAGTTTTACTTGAGGGATTAGTTCTTCTTGGAGTTCATATAGGACGCAACCCGGGACGCCATCTGAATTTTATACATATGTATATATTAACATGTAATACACATTTATAATACAAACCACTTGGAGACCAAATATATTTACATATAATTTTTCACATGAATTTTTGGACACGTTATAGGTGAGGAATTAGTCAGTTATATCAAAAGAAAATAGTTTTTTCTTTCAATACATCCGGGTATTATGTATATGCACGTGTAGAAGTTTATTCATGTGTATGTGTGTATAGATATTGACAACTTGAGTATTCCATCGGGACACTAAAGCATAAGCTGGAATCATCCATATTGAATGAGTCCAAGAAAGGACGAAATAACAATAGAATAACTTTCACGGATAACTGTGAGAATGCACCTTTTGGGTCCATCAAAGTGAGGTAATGTCCGGTTTTTGAACAGGAGTAGAGAAGCATATGAATGTCTTTGTTTTCTCTCCTGTAGAGGTTTTGTGTTGGTCTTTCTTAGTGTGCCTTTAGGGGCTATTATTTTTCCTTCTGTTACGCTGCGTTTGGTCGAGAGGGAGAGTGCGACTATACCCATTTATGTCCAGGATGGTTTCATGGATTTGGGTTCTAGTTGAACCCATTATCTGATGTAATGATTGTGTGTCTTGTGTTCTATAGCACGATGGAAGAGTTACACTATATAGGCAGTCCTTATGGTGTTTTTGATAGTGGACATTGAGTAGGTTGACAGTGGGCTTCCAGTTGTTGTAAGCAAGTGGACATGTTTGATTAGGTACATGAGGTATTGTGCACATGCATTGTATTCATACACCTTTATTATTTATGTATATACAATTTTTTAAATAGACATCTGATTATTTTTAAATGAACGTTTTCATCTACAATTTTTATATTTTTAGGCATTAATCTAGTCATTAAATTTTTTCTCGAAAGTGAAAAAAATATATATGTATTTTCATGTTTAATTATGTTTTGGTATATAGACTAAATTTATTAAGCAAAGGCTTTTTATAAATATTTACATAGTAAAAGAATTTATGTATGGTACAATTTTATATAAGATAAATTTAGAATGACAGCATGAATATTCGTATTTATACTGCAGGTTCATGTATATGAAATCATTTCTCAGATTTCAAAATGTGATACAATTTACTTGTTAATTGACTGAGTGAAAATGTTTTTGACATCATTTCCTGTATAATTTATTTTAAAAGGCAAGAGTTTGGGAGGGCTCTTGTCTTTTCTGAAGAAGTTCACATGTTTAATAAAAGTGGATGAAAGCGCTAACTATATATTTGCCTTTATTGTGGCTTCACACGCATCTAGCTATTTTTGTTCAGTTTATCTCAGTTTATCGGTTCAGTCCGTTGTTTTTAGTTTTTTGTTAGACTGTTATATTAGTAACTTTTTTATGTTAGATCCTTATTCACAGTTATTCCCAATGATATAGGAATTGAGTAAACTAGGCAATTCCTTGTTGATAATACTGACCACAACACAGAAGGTAAACTTGATATGTTTCTTCAATGAACTTGTGTTGAATAACAATGTCTTTTTATTTGATAAGTACTGTATACAGAAGATTGGGACCTTGTGCCAACAGCTATACTAATACTGTTATGGCACAAAGGGAGAATACTAGAGTTATGATTAATGAGAGTCATTAGTCTTTGTTACAAACAATTTGTAGATGATGTCTATTCTGTGGTCTGGGCCTTGTTCCAACTTATTTAGGTTTGTGGATTTTTTGAATGCATCTACTAGTGTTTTGCTTTTCACTGTGAGATATTCAAGTATTGAAACTGATTTCCTCCATCTTTGTATTTATAAGGCTGCTGAAAGTTCTTTAGCCTCAGATCTATATAGGAAACCCTGTAGGAAAAATCACATCCTCCACAGGAAGAGCATGCATCCGAGGCACAATTTTTAGGAACATTGTGAAAGGTCAGGTCATGAGGATTTCTAGGTTATAGGTTCATACTAGGCTATCTGCCCTACGGCATTTATAAGCCTAGCCAGAGTGTGTTTGGCTTTCGCCACCCATTTTAAAATAATTTTGCTATGCCCTTTTTCGAGGTTAGTATACTGTGCCTCTGTCTAACAGTGATACAGAAGTGATACCCGGGGTAAACCTATGATCTCCCATCCACTCATCAAGATTCCTCTTGAAGAGAGTTAATAAGGGACTCTGCCTAACCTGGACTGGGATTTTATTCCAGAGTGAAGGGAGCCTCTGGGTTATGAATCTGTCCCTCCAGCATGTCCTATTTATTTCAGTGCTGAGGTTCAAGTCTCTCGAGCGCGTAGCTCGATGGGATTTGGATTTTCTGAGGTGCAGCATGTCCATTAATTCCGGGTTGGACATGGCTTTATACGTCAGGCACAGATCGCCTCTGAGCAGGCGGTATGCCACTGAGTAGAGCTGGAGTTTCTTTAACCGGGCAGCATATGGCATCTGTTTGAGCCCTTTGATCCTCTTGGTGAGGTACTTTTGGGGTCTTTCCAGTTGCTGCAGGTGTCTGGTAAGGTACATCCCAAAAGGGGCATTGTACTCAATTATGGGCCTGATGAGGGATGAGTAAAGAGGCACGACGACCTCCCCTGATCTAGATGTGAATCCCTTCATGATTAGGTGGGCTATATAAAATGTTTTTCTAACCACTTTGGCCACGTGGTTGTCAAATGAAAGATTGCTATCAACTTGGGTCCCTAATTACTTCTTCTGTACTTAATGGATTACCACCTATGTGGTAATTTGTGGGCACTTTGTTTTTGCCAAAGGGGATGACTATACACTTTTTGGCGTTTAGCTTGAGGCCATGGCTCTGGCACCAGTTGTCTGTTTCTATGAGGCCCTTTTGGAGGATGCTTGTGTCGGCTGGAGTGTCGATTATGGCGCCCAGTTTGCAGTCATCTGCAAACTTGGTCAGCCACAGTCCTTCCGTGTTGGCCTGTACCTCCGAGAAATATATACCGAACAAGAGAGGTCCCAGAACTGAGCCTTGTGGGACGCCACTTGTAACTGGTTTGGAGTCTGACATGGCTCCAGCAATTCTAACCATGTGGGTTCTGTCCTTGAGTCAGTTTGCAACCCATCTAGTGACATAGGGGTTTATATTTAAGCTGGTGAGCTTATCTATAATGCCCGAGTAGGTATTGTATCGAAGGCTTTTACGAGGTCCAGGTAGGCTGTGTGGACCACCTTCCCCTCGTCAATGGCCTTAGTAACTGTTTCAAAGAAATCAACCAGGTTTAAGAGGCAGGATCTGCCCTTAACAAAGTCAAACTGGGTAGGATCCAGTTTCTGTAGGTCCCCAATATCTTTATTTATGAGGTCCATGATGATCCTTTCCATAGCTTTGCAGACCAAGCTAGTCAGGCTTATGGGGCGATAGTTTCCAGGATCCGTTGAGGCACCACCTTTGTGGAGAGTAAGGCTGAGATTGAACAGTAGTTTTATGTTTGGGTTTAGCTCTTCTTGGAGTTCATGTAGGACGCAGCCTGGGACACCATCTGGTCCCATTGATGCTGTGTTTTTTGCTTTGGAGAGGGCAGCTCTTACCTGAGCATCTGAGATGTCAGGGGGGCAGCACTCTGCTGGGATAGATATTTGCCCTTTTGGTGGGGAGGGGGGGGGGGAGAAGTTTGCGCTGAACCTGTCAGCTAGGATGTTGGCAATGTCTGTGGGTTCGGTGTATTTTTTGTCATTTTGGACTCATTCTGAGCATATCTGGGAATTCCCACCCAGGTTCCTAACATAACTAAAGAAAGCCTTGTGAATATCCTTAGTGTCCTGTGCAATTTTTCTCTCGAAGCTGGCCTTAGACGATTTTAAGAGTGCCCGTAGTTTTTTGCTAATATTTATCAGAGATGCCTTCCCTTTTTGGGATTTTGCTCTATCATGTAGTAGCTTCCTCCTTCTGTTATATAGTTTGTTTATGGCTGGGGTCCATCAGACAGGATATCTACCTTTGGAGGATTGGGACTTGGTTTTATTTGGGATTGCATGATCCATGCATTCCTGAAGGTGTTCATAGAATGCGTTTATAAAGGATTCTGCGGTCTGGGCCGTATTTTCCACAGGCCCGGGGGCTTTGAAGGATTCCACCTCGGTTTTGAGGTGTGTGAAATTTGTATTAGAGAAGTTTTTCAGGGCAGGGGGTGGAGTCCGGATGTGAATATCCAGTGAGATTAGTTTATGGTCTGATCTTACCAATGAGGGATACACTTCTGGTCTGGAGCATAGAGTCCCCATGTTGGTGATGATCAGGTCCAGTATGTTTTCCCCTCTTGTGGGAGTGGTAACAAGTTGTTCCATAGCATTTGAGTTTATAAATTCTAGGAACCTTTGGGCTAGGGTGTTGGAGCTAGAGTAATGCTCCCAGTCTATGTTTGGGTAGTTGAAGTCGCCCAATATAATGGTGTTTGGAGAGACCTTCATATTTTCCAGTGTTCTCAGGAAGGCCGAGTGGGGTTCCTGGGTTTGGAAGGGTGGTCTGTAGCAGGCTATAAACTGGAAGGCAGTTTTACCCACTGTTAGTTGCACATGGATAGTCTCTGATGCTTCGTGCTGTGCCACCAACCTGGAGGTGTGGGTATCTCTGACGAATATTAATATTCCCCCTCCTTTTGTGGTTTGGTCCAAGTTTTGGGGCCGAAAAGCATGGTATGAGGTATAACCTGGTAGTGCTGGGGTGCTCTTGGGAGCCTTGAACCAGGTTTCTGTTACTGCACAGATATCGATGTTCTCCATGCTAAGGATAGTTTTGAGTACGTTTATCTTGAGGTTTAGACTTCTGGCATTGAGTAGCATTACTCTTAGTTTCTTATCCCTTGTGATACCTGTGGAGGTGGGTTTGTCTTTTGAGCCTTGCTTAAAAAAGGCACTATGGGGGTAGCAAGAGCCTTTGCCAATATCCAAAAGCCCAGGGGTGACAGGTGCAAACCATCCCTAGTGAAGCATCGTGGCTTGTCTAGCATGTCATCCCAAGCTGACAGGCATTGGATCCCCTTTGAATGACACCAATACTTAAGCCAATTGTTGAAATTGATCATCTTGTCTTCATATTGTGGCATCATTCTTGGTGAGGGTAAGATGCTACTCAAGGTCAGGGTCATACCGGCATGGGCTACATGCTCAGAGAGCTCCTCTATGTCTCTTTTCATGTAGTCCAGGGAGGTACGTCTCAGGTCATTCACACCAGCATGGGCAATGACTGAGTCATATTTGTACTTGCCTTGGAGTGACCTGAGTGCTTGTGTTATGTGGCGGATCCTAGCGCCCGACAGGCAGCTCACCGTGACCTTCTCCTTGTTCAGCCTGGTGAGCGGGGCGTCAGTGTGCCTGACGATAGAGTCACCTATTACAAGTGTATCAGGTGTGTTGTTTAGCCTTAAGGGCTGTGACTGTTTGGCACACTGGCTTTGTGAGCTATGTGTTGTACGTGTTTTGTTTTGGGGTAGCGGTTGCTTGGGTGTCTGCTTTGGAGGTCTCTGCTGCTTAGGCAGATTTTTATTTAGAGCCTCCGAGTATGTTTTTGTGTGTTTATGTGTTTGGTTTGCTGTCGTGGTAGGTCTATGTGAGACTGGAATTGTAGTGAGTGTGGTTTCCTTCGCCTCCTGACTGGTTACACCAGCACTGAGTTGAGAGAGCTTAGCCTCCAGTATGGCTACATGGTTGCATCTCTCACATGTGTTGGAATTTGTTGGGAGGAGGAGAGGGTTGTCTGTGTACATGAGGCAGTTGTAACATTGCCTCAAGATTCCCAGATTCACCAGCTGGACCGGAGAGGAGATTGACAACTGACCTTTGGACATGCTAGAATAGTATTGGCAATTCCTTTATAATTGAAAAAAAAAAAGGGGCTAATGGGGAACAAGGTACTCAAGGGGAGTTTGTGAGGGTGTAGTGCTTTTAATTTTTTAGTGCTGATATATAATTGCTTTAGTGGGCAAGTGCCAGGTAACTTAAATGCAATGTGTTACAGGTAACTTAAATGCAAAAACGACAAACAGTAACTTTCTTTCAAGTGAAACAAGGAAATAAGTACAGTAAGCAATGCAGATATCACTAGGGATCCGCAGAAGCGCTGAAAAGCCGCGTTTTAGGTGGAATTAGCATTTCAGGGAAATAACAAGCAAACAAACAACAAGCATACAAACAAAGCTAGATTCAGCAGGCCTGGATCTAGTCTATGCTACAGCAAACAAGGTGTACCAATTTCAGTAAGAAACAGTTCAAATATGCAGGCACTATAAGCCTTTAACCTGAAATTCCCAGCTCAGTAGGGCAGAGTCCAACCTCTCCTCCTACAAGAGTGCAGACCACGAACCTTCTTAATGTAAAATAACTGGCCTGAAGCCCAAGTGCTTAAACCAGAACTAATATACTTTTAGAATAACAGACACTGACCCTCAATCAGCAGTTCCCAACTTAGAAGGATGTAAGCTACCTGTCCTGCCACCACAGTGCAGGCCACAAACCTTCCTAATGAAAAACAACTGGTCTGAAGCCCAAGTGCTTAATCCAAAAGACTTAGAATGATAGCTACACTTTAATCAAGTTACTACCAAGCAGTAATAAATACAATTGAATACTTTAAAGAATGCCTGGATTAGTGCTCAAGTTATACAAATAAAGCTAGATTCAGCAGGCCTGGATCTAGTCTATGCTACAGCAAACAAGGTGTACCAATTTCAGTAAGAAGCAGTTCAAATATTCAGGCACTATAAGCCTTTAACCAGAAATTCCCAGCTCAGAAGGGCAGAGTCCAGCCTCTCCTCCCACAAGAGTGCAGACCACGAACCCTTCTAATGTAAAATAACTGGCCTGAAGCCCAAGTGCTTAGACCAGAATTAATACACTTTTAGAACAACAGACACTGAGCCCTCAATCAGCAGTTCCCAACTTAGAAGGATGTAAGCTACCTGTTCTGCTACCACAGTGCAGACCACAAACCTTCCTAATGTAAAACAACTGGTCTGAAGCCCAAGTGCTTAAACTAAAAGGCTTAGAATGAGATACACCAATCAGTAATAAATACAACTGAGTACTTTTAAGATGACGCAAAAGCAAAATAAAGTAGGAAGAAACACAAATACAGTAAAAGCAGATACATTTTTTTTTCTTTTTTTTTTTCAGAAAAGTAGCAAAAACAGTAGTAAAAATAATTCACATGTAGTGTAAGCTGGCACACAAGTATGGAGCAATATTAGTCCACACACAGTTTGAAAAAATGTAATTAAATTAAAAAGGACTAAAAGCAAGTGCAGAAAGGGTTTATTAGGTAGAATGCAGTAAAGAGATGGGACTGGGGGAGTGTCCTAGATCAAATCTACAGTGGGGCGGGCACTGCAAAAGCCACCAAATTTAAACTACAACCAAGAACAGGGAGGGGGGTGGGGTGGGGAAACCATTTTCAATAGAGATGTGAGGAATCAGAGTGCAAATTATAAAACCAAAAAAATACATACTGATCTCTGTATATTTGCAGAACAGTAAGACAACAGATATCTAAGCAACAATTTAGCTCTATAATACAGAATAATACAGAAAAATATACTCAGTCTTGTAAGGCTGTCTCTCAACACACAGGTTCCACTTTAAAATGTTAAGAGGCAAAAGCAAAATAAAGTAGGAAGAAACACAAATACAGTAAGGCAGATGAAGTGCAAATTTTTTTTTTTTTTTTTGAGATGGAGGAAACAGAGCAGATTAAGATACTATAGGGGAATGCCCTTCCCAAGTGCTCTCTCTGTACACTGCAGAGGAGATGGGACTGGTAAGAGTATCCAAAATCAAAATATGATCTCAGTGTACTCAGTTTAGTGAGCGAATGAGATGGGTCCAGGAGTGTGCAAAAAGAGATTTACAGCAGGGGCGGGCAATTCCAAAGCCACCCAAGATTAACACCGCAACAAGAAATGGAGGGGGGGGGGGGTGGGGAACTACTGCAGAGATTCAGAGACACACACAATATTTACTGAATGCAAGACACACAATATTTACTCACTCAAATCTTAAATAAGTGCAGAAAATATACTTAAATCAGCTTATGTCCAGTTGATGTATGCAGAGAAGTCTTAGTAGCCAACAACTCGATTTAAAATGATTACTAGAAATGAAACCAACACAGATTTTAATGCTAACAGAAACCCCCAAGCTATTTAACACTCAACAAAGGAATTTCACAGCAGTCTAACAACTACTGCAGAGATTCAGACACACACAATATTTACTGAATGCAAGACGCACAATATTTACTCACTCAAATCTTAAATAAGTGCAGAAAATATACTTAAATCAGCTTATGTCCAGTTGATGTATGCAGAGAAGTCTCAGTAGCCAGCAACTCGATTTAAAATGATTACTAGAAATGTAACCAACACAGATTTTAATGCTAACAGAAACCCCCAAGCTATTTAACACTTAACAAAGGAATTTCACAGCAGTCTAACAACTACTGCAGAGATTCAGGGACATGCACAATATTTACTGAATGCAAGACACACAATATTTACTCACTCAAATCTTAAATAAGTGCAGAAAATATAATTAAATCAGCTTATGTCCAGTTGATGTATGCAGAGAAGTCTCAGTAGCCAGCAACTCGATTTAAAATGATGACAGTAAATTGGAACGACAGTTGTCTCAGTTTAATGATGAGTTGAGATTTAGGGGTTATTCAGATGATGAAGTTCATTGCTCTTTGACACATGGGAGCATGGATAGAACGGGTCATGCTAAACCATATTTTTCTGGGTTGTGTTTATTTTCAGGGTGCAATAGTTGTCTAGTTGATGGACCGAAGATTGATGTTTCTTTGTTTTACTTGTCTAATATTAAGGTGCTGTGTGATGTTTTCAGACGGCACTGGAATATTTTACTGGCTGATGATAGACTGAAGGAGGTAGTAGGTCTAGAACTGAGATTCTCTTTTAGAAATAGTAAATCCCTTAAAAGACTGTTGTGTTATAAGAAGTCTAGTCAGGCATCTCTTGTACAGTCTGATTGATTAAGTACACATCTTAGTAGGGCTTGTAATTATTTTAAATTTAATGATACCAATGGTCACTTCTTCAAACACCCCTCGTCTGGGAGATTATATTATTTCTCCTTTTATGCTGACTGTTCTACACCAAACATAGTATACTTAGAGAGGTATGCTCCATGCTACTGTTTCTATGTAGGTAAAACTAATCGGTCTTTTAAGGAGAGGATACGGGAGCATTTGTATGATATTAGAATGCTGTATCCCAAGAATGCACTAGCGAGGCATGTTATTAGATTTTGACCTTCTCACTCCTTTGTGTTTTTAGTTCAAGTCTGCCATCATGATTTTAGATTGGGTGACTTAGAGAGTTGAACTGAGTTATGTGGATTGTTTCCCTGCAAGCTGACAAAGGACATGGTTTGAATGACACAGTATTCCTGAAGCCACATGTGAAGACTCGCCCTATTCTTAGGTAGCTTTTGTTGTTGATTGTGTTTTTAATGTCAGTGGTTATTTAAGTTTTTTTGTTTGATTGGTAGGTCTTACCGTGTCTTGAGATGTACATTTTAGGTTCAGATATATACATATATGTTTATGATTGTAGTTTGTATTGTATACATATTGCCCATGAATGTATTGTGTTATAGCGTATATTTTTTCATTGTTGGATTGGTATATTTTGCTATTTATGGGCTTGGTTATTTTTGTTTTATTTTGGAATCCATTCCATGTTTCGTAGGTATTTTTATTTTTTAGTGCTTTTTGTGGTTCATTTATTTGAGACCCCTTTAGTAGTGTATTAGGATGTGCAACACCAGTTTGCTGTAGTGGATTGGCTGCATAGCCTTTTTCTTTTGTTGCTATAGGCTGCATTGTGCGAGCAGTTAGTCGCTAATATTATGCTCTACCTCTGTTAACCGACTGGAATATGTCTGATCAATCCTGATCCAGTTCTATAGATCAGTTGATTGGTTAGTCTTTTGCTGTGACATAGTTTCTTACTTATTTTTTCCTTAGTTTATGACCATGTATTCTTTGGTTTGTGATTGATTTATATATATTTTTTTACACAGATCAGGTTTTTAACACTTTGATGTATGTGTGTCTATTGGTTCAGCTGAACTATTTCAAATGAGTTAGGTAGTTCAAACGATTTTTGTCAGTTTAGCAAGTCTTGGCTATTACTTGTATTTTTTAGACTTTATTAGCCTTTTTGTTTATATCAATTATTTTCTAGTTGACTGGTATACGTTTATCATAATGATTTATAAGGGGATAGACTGTGCAGCCTTGTATGATTCCAACATTCAGTGCTCGCTAAAATGACCAACAGTTTTAGTCGATCTGTGTATTTTTTATTGTAATGTTTTATAAGAAGAAAGGCTGTGCAGCCTTGTGTCATTTTAATGTTCAGTGCCCACTAATGTGATTAACATTTTCTATTAGATTACACAATAATAATTTTGATTGAATGTTAGCTTTTTGAATGACCAATGGCTATTTAATTGTTTTGTATATTTCTTTAGCACTACTCGAGTAAGTACACAGATATAGATCTGACATGAGATTTTTCAATGTTTTTAATGAATATGTTCTATTTATTATGTTGTGTATTTTTAAATCTTCTGCAGCAATTTTTTGTGGTAGCCAGTTGATATACATTTTTCATAATTTTTTTTTTTTTTTTTTAACAGGTGCTCAATTTTTTAGATGACACTGTGTATTGGTTTGTGTGTGTGTGTATATATACACGTATATATATATATATATATATATATATATATATATATATATATATATATATATTTTTTTTTTTTTAATTGATTGGATGCATTATCTGTGATGCCTTATTTAGTTAATGATTAACACTGAACAATCAATGTTATGGCATCTCGGTTCGGTATTTTCATTTTTATTTTGATATCATTGAGCTTTTCTACTTACTGGAAATGCACTTATTAGTGGAGAGTTTTTGGTTAGGTTATTTTGTTTGATAGGTATTATTTGGTTCATATATTCGTGGTTCAAGATTCTTAATATATTTCTTTGTAAGATACTTTGCACTGGTTTACAGTGCTTTTGATTGGTTGTATTTGACCACATTATATATTGGTTGTTTAGGGTATGTTTTAACCGATGGTGCTTAAATGTTGTTTATTAAGCATGACTGGATCACAGAATGATTTTAATCAGTGGTCGTATCATGAATATACTTATTACAAGATACATTACTCTGGTATACAGCGTTTTTGATTAGATGAATTTATTGCATTGTTCATTGGTTGTTCAGTGTTTCTCTTCAACCAGTAGTGTGGAGAGTATACTCAAAGTATGATTGGATGAATGGTTTTGTTTTAACCAATAATGATTTTCTGTAGATTAGTGACTTATTTACATGTTAAATGTAATTGGTTGGAAGGCTCTTTTTAAGGATTTATGTAACTTTGATATGCTTTAGACTTGAAAAGGGTTTCACCCGAAAGCGCTTGTCTGTTCTGTTTATTTTATTAAAGTTAGTACATTTCAGCTGAGCTCTGCGTCCTCTTCTTTTGTTAGTGCACTTGTATTCACAAAGGTCAAATATAGTTAGGATCAACAAATGTATAGTAAAATACTCTAACATAAAAAGAAAGCTGAATTTTAATAGTTGGTGTTGCATAAAGTTGCTGGTTTTTAAGGGACACTCAGATACCCAGTTCCAGAAAAACTACAATCAGGTGATATAAATTATATTTTCTTGGAGTGGATTAGGGTTTCACCTCAAACCCCCCCCCCCCCTCTTTTCTGGCAACCTATCATCGTTTCCTTAACACTGGCATTTTTCAACTCCCAACCTTAGCCCCTAAAGGTTTAACAACAACAATAATAACTAGATTAATAGTCTTTTAATACCAACATCAGTAACTATTCTGGACTACACTCAGCTGTTATGCCAGAACCACATGGAACACTGATTAGATCGCAAAACCCTTCCCAGATTATAAACCCACTATAGAAAGCAACATGAAAAACATAAGCTAAACTCATCCTGTTTATGATTCAACCTAAGAATACCACAGATAACTCAACTGGCAGATCTGTTGAAGCACAAACTTAGAGAAAGAACTGAAACACCACTTAACCAGAATATAATTAGCTAAGTATAAGTGAATAAATAGAAATTGTGAACTCATGAACAAACTTGTGTTTTAAACCTTCAACTACTGTAATCTTCGCAATGTTTCCAAGGTCATTTAATAAATGAATGTATTAATCGATTAGTTTAAAACAGAATAAACTTGGATTAAAATGAATTAAGCTCTGGAATAGGATAATGGGACACAACTAATAACAATAATAAAAATCAAGTAAAGAAGATTCTAAACATCATCTAAATCAAAGGGATTGGGAAAAATAAGACATCCGCCTACCAGGGATGTCACATCACCATTGGCACACCCATAATGGACACTGTCCCACAAGCACACCCACTTCATTGTACTTAAATGTAAGTATACTTGCCACATCTATTCACAAGTCTCACAACGCTCATCTACTTGGTTAAAGAAGAAATAAACATCTACGGTTTCCGACATTATGGCTATTGGTGATTTTGTCTGTTTTAATTATTATTCAGATAAAGTGTGAAACTTGTAATGGCTATTTTAAGGAGTAGTGTATTCCAACTAGATCTGAGACTTTCAAGTCAATCCACCAGGTACAACAAGAACACCAGAAATCCACTTTGTAAAACTTTAAGTTCTTCACTTGTGTCCCTAAGAACACTGGTATTTCTAAGTAACTTGGTAATAAATACCAATATATTGCCTTTATGTGCTCTTATACAGCTTAATCAGTTAACTTTGTAATTTTTGGAATGAATTAAGTATTTTACTGTACATTTGTTACTCGTAACTATATTTGACCTATGTGAATACATGCTCAGGCAGTGACAGTTATTACCCCTGACCACCCGTCAAAGGACTTCATTCTTTTTGCTTCTATATTTTGACTAATGACATGGGTACACATATAATAATACAACTGAAAACAACTATAAGAAACATTCTTGCATCATACATATTTTCTTTTCTAATAATTATCATTCACTCCAGCATTACATAAACTGCTCAAATCCTACCTTCCCTGAAATTTAATTTCTCCATCTGAACATTATTCTGCATGTATTGTTCCTACAAAATTCCATTTATTCCTATGTAATTTGTTCCTTCCCTTTTCTAAAGATCGCAATCCCAGTTATTTCATCTCCTTTACAACATTCAGTAATTCACTTATGGTTGGTTTAGATTTTGATTTCCATTTTCTAGTAATTGTTTTTTGGCAGACAGTAGCATTAAACTTAGTAAGGCCTTATTATATTGAGACAATTCAGCTTCTATATCCCAGCTGAAAAGAATCATTTCCTTAGTTACAATAATTTGTTCTCCCAACATTTCTGACAAAGTATCCTGTAGGGATTTTTTTTAAATCTGCCAACTCATTACATTCCCAAACAGTGTGACTCCAATTAACCCCCCCTCTTTCCCATCATCTCCAGAATTTACTATCTACCTGAGAAAAAGTTCTCTGAAGTCTCCTTGGGGTAAAAAATTACCTATACAAACACTTTCAAGCAAAAATACTAAACCATCTAAACTTTGTTGCATTATATGGGAGACATACAAATGTCCTTCCACTGTTCCTTTGTATATTATGATTTTATTCTTACATTCCAGTCTTTTCTAACCTCTTCTGATTGATTCTTAGTTACAGTGCAGTATTTTACATGCCTTAATAATGATCCATTTTAATACCAGCTTCAGTTTCTGAGTCAATTAAAATCTTAACCGGAGCTGGTCTTTCACATAACATTCTCCAGTCACTCTTTCTTTTACCAAACTACTCTTCTCAATCCCTGGTAGAAAGGCAGTCTCCAGCCTGCAATCCAAACTTCTGCTTTACCTCATTCCACTCTATTACATTTTTCCTCCCTAGTTTTTGGTTCCTAATACACTGGTCCCTTTGCTAATTTTCTCCAATAATTACATACATTTTCCTAGTTAATATGATCCTACTTGCAGTCATCACTTTTGGTAAAATCTCCTATTTCATTTCCTATGTTGGCTCAGTTCTTAAAATACTTTTTGCTAATTTATAAACATAATATTCTCTATGGTTGTTGTTATTCTCCTTAAGGGCCTGCATCCAAAATCCTAATCTCTCATTTCATATACCTCACATTTCAACATTATTCCTTTCCACTTTGATTTGTAATCTTCTGCTTGTAGTATTTATATGAGCCGTAATAATGTAGCTCTAAAGTATTCCTTCAAATCAGGTAATTCTAAACCACCTTGTTCTATGAGGAGAAACAACTTATCCCAGTTAAATCTTGCCCCTTTCCCATCCAAAATAAATGAATGCATTTTTTTTTATTAAGGTCTACAGCTTCTCTTGTGGTTGATAAAACTATGTTTGAAGTGTACGAATACTAAAGGGACTAGAAATATTTTCATTGCTTGTATCTTAATAAATGCAGCTATAGTCAAGAACTTCCAACTTCTCAATTTTTATATTATATTTTGTTTAGTCTCTTCCCACATATCCGTAACAGACATAAAATATGTTTTTAGTAGATATACTTAAATACTTCATCTTATCAAATCCCCATACATATGGGTATCGTATCAATTACAGTACCGTCATGGCCTTTGTTTTATCAACATTTATTTTATATCCTAAAAAAAACTTGAAACTGTCTCAAGATATTCTTTTCTGGATTCATTAACTACAAAATAATTTCATTTGCAAGTAAGGCTACTTTTTCAATGATTACCATACCTGTTATATCCTTGAATTTGAGTCCCTCTTATTTTCTTTGCCAGTGTCTCAAAGTATTAAGTAAATAAAAGAGGGGAAACAGGACACCCCTGCTAGGTTCCTCTGTTCATATTCAGCTTGTCAGAAAGGAACCTTCCCCACCTTAATTCTTGCCTCTGACTCTTCATATAGCATCCTAATTAAGCCTACTATTCGATTAATAAATGCAAATTTATCCATTATCCCACTCAAAATACGAGCTGACACCATTAAATTCCTTCTCTGTATCAAGACCTACCAAAATCAGTGGTGTCCTGTTACATTCCATGTCCCTCTGAATCATCATTATTCTATTAATGGTGTCAATAATATTTGCTCCCCAACCAGAAAACCACACTGATCTATATCTATCAGTCTGGCAATATTTTAGCCATACTAAGAAAACAAATAAATGAATGAATCCACTATTCTACATGCAAGCTGTTTAATTCAATCTGGTACCTCAGCCATAAGCCTTCACAGGATTTAGCAAAGCATACAAGCGCCTTATGTTTATACAAGTACAACTCCAATTAAACAATTAATTTAACAATAATGCTTCTCACTTACAAATACTTAATGCAAATACAAAACACAAAAATATAAATATAAATTACATACTTCCAAATCTGAATCATTTAAAAATAACACATTAACTTATTGGTTTAAACCACTAGGAGAAAGTATTGTATAATTTAATATCATTTTCATCTCTAACAGTTAATTTGCTAGCACAGTCCCCTCCCCTAGGAAGAAAAGGTTGTACCAAAACAGAAAACAGAGACCTGCAACTGACCCTCCATGCATTTTGTTGAAGTGCTCAGCTGCCAGGATGTTCAAATTCTGTTTTCCCAAATGTTCCAAAATCTGAACTTTGACTTTACATTTTGTCTGACCACATACCAAACAGGGAACCTGCAATTGCACCCTAAAATATAAACAACCCCACTTGATTCACAGTTAAATGAATCATTTGAAACAAAATTTCTCCCATTAAACTTAGTGCCTGTCAGTTTTTTACCTTAGGGTATATCTTACAATGCCCACAATGAAACATGCCTTTACGCCCACTCATTGAGCGCTGTGATCTATAGACATAATTCACAATTTATTTTAAGTTATGTGCTTTTTCTCATTCGTGCATAGGGGAAAGACTGGATTAAGACCCTTGGCTTTATCTAGTAATGAGTTTTAAGAGAAAGCAAATAAAGAAAAAATAACACTGACTATAATAAAGATTTCCTCTAGTAAATAAATAAATACATACTTGTAGAAACAACTCTGTATCTGGTTCTCATGAATCCATGAAGACAATCTGATAAAAAGCAATAAAAACAGAATAATACTTCATTTTAATAGTTTTCTTTAAATGCATAGGAGATAATGTTTTCTGAAAGCATTCAAGTGTTTTCTCATTATGGGAGAGCAATAAAGATAAGACAAAACCAGATAGCACTTAGTAGAAGCACAGGCTGCTAACCATGTGTCTTATCATGGATGACCTTCTTTTTAGGTTAACCCAAGTCTAAGTGTGTGGCTGTCAGTTGGGGACAGCTGTTTTTATTAGGAGGATGAAATGTCAATATTTGAAGATGTACATAGTTTTGTGTGTTAGTATTAAGTTAATAGATTTTAGGGGTGTATTGGCAGTGTGGTTTTTTTGTTTGTTTGTTTGATGGCTTTCAATAACACAAAAAGTATTGTAAGATGTAACACAGGGTCAAATGGATATGACAAGAAACAAATGAATAAAATATCAACCTACCAAACATTAGTGTGTGCATGCAACAGAAAAGCTGGAACTAGATACTTAAAAAAACTGTTATAAATAAAAGGTGGGAATAATAACTTTTTAACATAATGATGCTTTCTACATTATCTTAAAATGTTAATTGTCTCAGAGATCTATACAAAAAAGAAATATTAGTGAACTATATTAAAAAATATGAGTGCAAATAGCTTTGCTACAGGAGACACATTTGGAAAGAACTGAACATGTGAATTTGATAAAGAAAGGTTTTCAGGACGGTTATTCAGTGGAATACCTAGGACAAAGGAAAGGTTTTCAGGACGGTTATTCAGTGGAATACCTAGGACAAAGGAAAAGAGTACTTATATTAATGGCAAGAGGAGCTCCAATAGTGATAGAAGATTATAAAAAGATAATAATGGTAGATTTGTAGTACTAAGGGGCTACTGGCATGGGAGGAGAATTACATTGGCATGTATTTTATATTCCACCTAAAACTGCTATAATGGAGCTTAAAAAATAAATTTGGGGAAAAAATAATCAGTTTTCAGCAGGGAATATTACATACAGGTGAGGACTGGAATTTGATTTGCAGTAATGACGATGTGCCAGAGGGGGCCAGAAGGGAAAATATAACAAAAGGGGGTAGAGTTTTGAAGAAATTTATGAAAACATTTGGCATGGAAGATGTGAATTTAGTAGTAGGAGTTCGGAGTGAATTTTTATATTATTCCCCAAGATATAAAAACAGGGCTAGGTTAGACAGAACTTACATTTCACAGGAACATATGCATTTAATTGAAAGTTTTGATATGAATCCAATAATTAGATCATGCACCAATACTAACTAAAATAAAAATGCAGGGTAATAAAATAAAAATAAGACACTGGCACTTTCTCATCTGTTGAAAACAGAAGAATTTAAGGCTTCGGTAGTGGAAATTATTCAGAAGTTATTACAGAAGATAGAAATTTATTTTAAAAATATACCTAGGGAATAGGATAAAATTAGAGTGGAGTTTAAAATAGGATGGAAACAAAGGAAAGGGAGATATGGTTAAGAAGAAGCAAGAATTATTTAGAGGAAGTGACAAATGTTAAAATAATGCAGAAGAGGGAATTTCACAGAGCAAGAAGAAGTGCAATTATAGAATGCTAAGCAGAAAAAAAGAAGTTATGTCTTACCATAATGTTCCAATCTGTATTGTTGATCCTCGTTCAGTCATTACGTATGGGTATTGGTTCAGACCTCAGAACAGAGCCGGCCATCTTCCAAGCTCGTGTCAGCTACAAACTCTCGAGCTAAAACTCTTACCCAGAATTCCTCTCTCCCGGTTACCTCAGATTGAGTCAAAAGAAGGTAGAGGCTACCTCTGGTCAAATGACCTAAGAGAACCGGATGGTGAGATCCACTAGAAGCCACAGGGAGGGTCATAATGACTGAACGAGGATCAACAATACAGATGGAATGTTATGGTAAGACATAACTTCTTTATCTGATATTGTTAATCCTTGTTCATTCCTTACATATGGGACAGAGTCCCCAGCTACCTATATTCCCGGGAGGCTCTCATGGAAGGACATTCCTGAGCACCATATAACCAAAAGATGCTCATCCCCTGGAGGCCAAATCCAAATTGTAATGATTGATGAAGGTATGAGGGGTAGCCCAAGTTGCAGCTGCACAAATGTCATGTAAAGAAGTTCTGGCATGGAAGGCAGCAGAAGTTGCCACCGACCTTGTAGAATGAGCCTTTATGGTAGTAGGTAATGGAATATTACGTTGTCTATAAATGAAGGTCACACAGTCTTTCAACCATTTAGCCAATGTGACCTTAGCAACAGCATATCATAATCTAGGTCTAGAATAGGCCAAAAATAACTGGTATGATTTATGAGAGGCCTTAATCCTGTTCAAGTAGAAGCGAATTTGCCTGTGAATATCTAGGGTATGTAGACAATACTCTCCTTTGTTTGAATAGTTGGGGAAGAAAACTGGCAATTCAATGGTTTGATTAACGGATATTTCAGAGATCATTTTTGGCAGAAAGGAAGGATTAGTTCTCAATGACACTCTATCTCTATGAAAAATCAAATATGGACTCTTGATGCGTAAGGCTTGATGCTCAGAAATACGTCTGGCAGAAGTAATGGTGACCAAAAGCAAGGTTTTCCATGACAAGTATTTGAGGTCGCAAGAAGAAGCTGGTTCGAAAGGTGGCATTGTCAAAGCTTGTAGAACTAATGACAGGTCCCATGGTTGAGTAGGTTCTCTAAAAGGGCTTTTAGATGATTCACACCTTTTATGAAAGTCTTGCATAATTTATGTGACGTAAGAGAGGAATCTTGGACACCATAATGGAAATTAGATATTGTAGCCAAATGAACTCTAATGGTAGAGGCTGATAGACCGGATTGAAAAAGAGTGGCTAGATATTCCAGTACTATCAACACTGGTGCTGAAAAAGGATCTACCTGCTTTTCTTTCAGCCAAGAAGTAAATCTTTTCCACTTGCTTAGATAAGTAATTCTGGTGGAAGACTTATGAGATGCAATAAGAATGTCACGTACTGGCAAAGAAAGATCATTCTGCCTGGCAATCAAGGGAATTGGAGGAGCCAAGCTGTGAGCTTCAGGCTGTCCAAGTTGGGGTGAATCAGATTCTGTGGCTGGGAGATCAACCCCGGGGTTGGATGGAGAATCCACGGTTGATCTAGCAGGTGAGGCCAAAGGAAGGGGAACCAAATCTGACGAGGCCAAAAAGGCGCTAGGAGGATCACTTTGTTCTTCAACTGGCGGGCTTTCTTCAAAAACTGGGGAATGAGGGGGAGAGGTGGAAATGCATAAAGTAGACCCAAGGGCCAATCGTGGACTAGAGCATCCCTGGGTGACTGTCCTGGAGGCGGAATCAGGACGAAATAGTTGCTGCATTTGTAGTTGGTCAGGGGTGCAGAAAGGTCGCAGCAAGGGCAGCCGCAGCGGTTGAAAATCTTCGCCGCTATCACGGGATTCAGGGACCACTCGTGAGGGTGTAGAATACACCTGCTGAGTCTGTCTGCTATCACGCTGGAACTCCTGGGAATGTACGTTTCAGGAAGAAAACAGTTAGTACCCATTGCTGTATCCTCATGGCCTAAAGACAGAGTGGGTAAGATTTGGTTCCGCCCCATTTGTTGATGCACCAGACAATTGCCATGTTGTCTGATTGTATTGCAATAGTCCCAGACTGCAGCAGGGGATGGAATGCTTGCAATGCCAGAAGCACAGCACTCAGCTCTAAAACATTTATATGCAGATGGGCTTCCATTTTGGACTAAGTACCTTGGACTGTATGTCCCTGACATAACCCCCCACCCCATCAGGGAGGTGTCTATGATCACTGTAGCCTTGGGTTGTTGGGGGGAGAAGGGGCAAGACCATTGTGACGGGTTGTGGGTCATCCACCAATTTAAATCCTGTTTGCACCTTTGAGTTACCTGAATCTTGGCTGAAAGAGAGTACTGAAAGGGATACCATTGGGTGAGCAGAAGCCATTGTAGATGTCTCATGTGAAACCTGGCCAGGGGGACAATGGCGATGGAGGCTGCCATGGAACCCAACTGTAGAACAGAATGAGCTGTGGATTTCTCCCCTGAAAGGATTGGGATCAGTTGCTGCTTTATCCTTAGAATTCTGTGCTCTGGAATGGATGCTCTGCAATCCTTTGTATTCAGATGACCCCTATGAATTCTGTGGACAAAGATGGGTTGAGATTGGATTTTTGCCAGTTTATGGTTATGCCTAGCCTTTCTGCAAAAAGGAGAGAGTATGCCAGGGCTTCTTCCAACAGATGTCTGGTGGGGGCGGAGATGAGCCAGTCGTCTAGGTATGGAAACACCTGGAATCCTTGTAGTCGCAAGTGAGCTGTGACGATTGCCATGCACTTTGCAAACACTCTGGGGGCTGTAGAGAGTCCGAAGGGCAGTACTCTGAACTGGTAGTGACTGGCTCCCGTACGGAAGCGAAGGAATCTTCTTGATAGACTGTCCACTTTTATGTGGTAGTACGCATCTTGATCTATTGAGCACATCCAATCGTCTTTTTCCAAAAGAAGAAGGATAGACTATATTGTGACCATCCGGAATTTTTGTACTCTTACAAACTTGTTCAATACGCTGAGATCCAAAATTGGTTTCCAGTCCCCAGTTTTCTTTGGCACCAAAAATAGTCTTGAGTAGAATCCGGATCCTATCTGGTCTGGAGGGACTATTTGGATGACTCTTTTTCTTAGCAGCTTTGATATCTCTAATGCTGCTGCTTCCTTTTGACTGGGTGGAACGTCAGGTAAGTTTGTTGGGGGAGCGGGACAAAGATCGAAGGGAATATGATAACCTCTGGTTATTATCCTTTGTACCGAAGAATCGGTGGTGATGGTTAGCCAGGGAGAAGAGTACAAACAGAAACGACCCCCAACCACTTCCAGAGGAAAGCAGTTGGGCTGCTCTTCAGGAGCGCTGGTAGGATTGGCCAGAGAAAAAGTCCCTGGAACCCTGATTACGCGGACCCCCTCTGCCCCGAAAAGGGCGTCTTCCCTGTGAGTTTCCCCCTCTGCCTCTAGGGAAGAACCCGGCCTGTGTGTCACGGAAAGGACCCTGAGACTTTTTGTACCATATCTTCCCACTCTTCTGGTTTCTGGAGAAAGCCCGTTGAGGGGAAGAATAATGGACACCCACGGCAGAAAGGGTCTTACTGTCCTGTTCACATCTGGCCAGTGTGCTTTTAACCTTGGGGTCCAAACAATGAAGAGGCTTTGATGGGAGCATTGAGAAAGGAAGCCTTGAAAGGTTCCGCGAAATTACACAAGCGCATCCAGGCGTGTCATCTCAGAACAATGCCTGAACTCGCCACTCTAGCTGCACCTTCTGATGCGCGTGAGATATCAGGCGCATGGAGGAGTTAGATATCGATTCAATGGTGGCTAGCTGAGATGCCACTTTGTCAAGGACCTCACCAGACATGGCACCAGCCAAAGTTTCAGACAGCTCAGAAATTAAATCTCTTTGAAGCCTGGTAAAGTGTGCCATATAGTTCAGGGACCTGATTGCAAAGGTCGCCGATGCAAAAGTATGCTTCCCTATTCTGTCCAGAGCCTGGGACTCTTTGTTGGGCGGATGGACAGTCTGGCTTTCTTCTTCCGCCAGGTCCTTTTTAGCTGCTACCACCAAAGCATCTACAGGAAGACCTTTGGACCAATGGGGGTCAGTAGTAGGAGGGGACAAAATTTTATTTGGCTTCCGGAGAATGGCCTCAACAGTGTCAGGGGCATTCCACGCACGCTACACGATGAGCCGGACCAGTTCGTCGGCAGGTGGAGTAACCCAGGAGGTAGAGGGTCGGGGTGCAAAAGGCCTGCAGGAACACAGACTCTTCAGAGGTCGGGTTCGAGGATTGCCAGTCACCTCTCTGTTTAAGAATTTCAAGAATATCACCAAAGGATACCTCAGAGGGTGAGCGAGGGGACCCTTCCCCATCATCAAAGTCTGTCTTCAGTAAGCAACTCCTCTGTGGAGTCCATGTGCTTCCTCTTGCACGAGCTTTTTTGATGAACTTCCTCAGAGGGAGAAGCTGGGGAAGACAGCCCAAAAGGGGTTTCCTGTGGGAGTATATCCTGAGGCCCTTGCGCCCGGTGTCTGCCAGGAGCGACTCGTGTACATAGCGGTCCAGAGGAGGGCGGGGAGAGTGACAGCACAGGATCACCAGTCAACACCAGAGCCTTCTCCATTAGCTGGAAGGCCGGTCCACCTGAAGAGGGGTGAGTGTCCAGGACAGGGGTCACCCCTCTTCTAAGTGGCTCAGCCTGCCAACTCGGAGTCCCTGGATGGCTGTGAAACACCAAAATACGTATGCCACAGCTGACATCCTGGGTCGTAGCAAAACTCTCCTGCCACGAAGGCAACTGCGGCTCCTTAGTGAGGTCCATAAAGGGAACCGTAGAGGGGGAAGACTGTGCTATATCAAGGGGCTTCAAAGACAATGAAGGAGGAGAATAAGTAGGCGTCTTTGGCAAAGGGTGATCACCTCCCGAGGAAGGATAGGTCCTAGGAGGCGGGATACCTCTGACCAAAAGCACTTGATCCACAAGACGCAACACGTCGTGTTCAGAGAGGCTTACTGTGGATTTCATGGACAAGGCTGAAGGAGAGTCAGGTCTATACAAAGATGGAGCAAGCTTGGTGCCCACCTCGCAGGTCTGCACTGAAAACAATGGGGCTGTAAAGGACAGGGGTCAGTGGAGAGGACAAAAATGACTGTGTCTGAACCATCACCATGTCCTAAAATTTACATCAACAAAATGAATGACTTTAAAGTCTATAACTATTCTGATTATGAGTTTGATAACTGTGTATGTGAATTGTTATCGAGAGGGTTTACTTTTATACCTAATAGGAAGATGAATGTTGTTGATTCTATTATAGATTAAAAATTTTTGTACGGAAATTAAATTTGAGTCTATTTCAAAACACCGAACATATTATCAATCCTTTTTACATTTCTAGTTCATACAACCCCCCATTACATCCAACTTTGGAGATATTCGAAAGAATTTGTGAACTAGATTTTCGTGCACTTGACACTTTTGACTCAAAAAACAAAAAATACAATTTAACTAAGTTTGAGAGCAATAATCTAAATATGTTAATGGAAACAAAGGAAGTTAGACTCATTAAGCCAGACAAGGGTGGGGGTATGACTATATTCAATGTGAATGATTACAATGAAAAAATGGAAATCACATTAAATAGTAACACTTATACTAAGAGCTCCATTAATGAACTAAATGGAGCTTATAGACGTATTAGGGGTATTTTGTATGATTTGTTCATCGATGGAGATATTAACATCGACAAATTTAATTTCATGAATGTTGTTTACCCCAGGACGCCAACCATGTTTGGAATCCCAAAAATACATAAAGACTTAATTAGACCACCTTTTAGACCCATCGTAGATGCACAGAGCTATATCACTAACCCTACTGCAAAATTTTTAGATAACAAATTGAAACCATTCATACAGGGTGAAGAACCACTTATGTAAAGACTCCTGGGATTTATTATCTATGATTGGGATGGCTCACTAAAGTGATGATTACATTTTTATAACTACTGACGTTAAAGACTTGTATTCTGTTATACCGTATGAGTTAGGTATTGATTGGGTAAATTCTTATTTATTGAAAAAAGGAATAGCACAAAATAACATTAATTTATATGATCAACTTTTTTATATAATTCTTAAGAATAATTTTATATTATTTAATAATAATTTATACCTACAGAGAGAAGGTGTAGCCATGGGGTCTCCTTGTGGAGGCCTCTATGCAAATATTGTAATGTGTATATGGGAGGAAAAATACATTTTTGAATCCCCGTTTTTTAGTTCATGTAAAATGTATTTGCGGTTTTTAGATGACATATTTATTTTGTGGAGTGGTGAAGAAGAAATGATAGATGAATTTTTAATTTACATAAATACGACTACTTTTTTAAAATTTACAGCAGTAAAGAATAAAAACAGTACATCTTACTTAGATGTTCTTTTACAAAAGGATTATAATAATCAAATTTATAGATCTAAAATATTCCAAAAGGAAACATACAGTAATAATTTCTTGCATTTCGATAGCTATCATCCCTACACACAAAAGAAAGCCGTTCTTAAAGGGCAGTTCGTTAGAGCAGCAAGAATGGTCAGCAGCAGAGATGACTTCATATCTGAATGCCTTTTTCTAAGTGAGATGTTTAAATGTAGAGGTTATCCGGTTCAGATGATAGATAATGTCATGAATGAAGTAATAGCAAAACGCGACAGATGTTATTTCAAACCTCTAATTAATCATATTTCAACTGTAGAAATTGATTCATCACCAATAAATGTTGGGTTGGATAACTCACAAAATTTAAGTGATTGTGAAGTGAATTCAAACATCACGCATTCTAATAATACTTCAAACAATACTGTTAAAAATTTTAACAAGAGTTTTATTACTACATTTAACACGGACAGTCACCTTATACGTGACATTCTCATGAAAAACTGGAATTTACTAACTGCTGATCTTTCGCTAAACCACCATTTTAACTATATTCCATCAGTACTATATAAAAAGGGAAGAAATCTAAAAAAGTGTTTAGAAAGGTCACGAACATTCAGATACGGCAAAAAAAAAATGCACAAATGTGGCAGATGCAAATATTGTTACGTTTTAGAAACTACTTCTGTAAATATCAATGGAGTTGACTTTAGAATTAAAGGGAGATTCAACTGCAATACTGAAAAAATTGTATATTGCGCTTTGTGCTCCACCTATTCCAGTTTCTATATAGGAAAAACCGAAAGGAAGTTAAAGGATCGTATGGGTGAACATGTTCGAGCTATATGTGATGGCATTGAAACAAATGCTTTACGTTAACACACATACATCACATACATTTAAATTCATTTTTTTGGATACCTTACAATTGGACATAAGGGGAGGAGCTTGGCAATCATTATTAGAAAAAATGGAATTGCAATGGCAAATCAGACTTAATGCTCATAATTGGCCAGGACTTAATAGTGCTATTTCCATTGGTAGTATTTTAAGGCTAAAAGCTTTAGAAAGATAATTTGCATTTTTTTAAATAAGTTTTTTAATAGAATTTACATTCACTGATTTACACATATAATTATTCATATAATTATATATATATTTTTTTTAGGGACGGATCACAAAATAATAATAAAAATTAATAGTAATATAGATACACATGTGGGTATTATACATACTTATTTAATTTAATTTACATATAAATAGATAAATATTTAATCCAACATTTTTTTTAAAAATTTTTTAAGAATTTTTAACATTTAAAGTATTTAAAATGTAACAATAAATAGATTAATATGAATTATATATACATCATTTATAATACACAATTTTATTTATTTTTTATAGTTAATGTTGCTTGTTCACATCCATATGTGCATTTATTTAACGTACTGTATGTCATTTGGCATTCCATGATGATAAAAATTTTTTTTTACTTATATAATACATATATTTCAGTTAAAAATATAAAAAGGTGATAAACATTTTAAATTGAACATGGTACACATTTATTTAATCATTTAGTATATGTATACACATTCTCTCTATACACACATTTTTCATATATGTGAATGTAACATGCTATGCTCAAAGGTTTATAATCCTTAATCCATTAATATTAATTTTATCATCACTATTTTTTCGATTATGAATTGTCTGTTGTTAGAGGTTGGTTAATTTGAAAGAATTTAGAACAGAGCAATAATTATAATGTATTGTTTCACTTTAAAAGAATTCAGAACGGACTAATAGTTACAATGTATCGCATCACTGTGATTTGTGCTATTTAAATGGCAGGAAATGACGATACTCTTGTTTGAAAAAGTTTGGCATAGCCAAACGAAAGCGCTTACCATAACTGCTCGTTTGTATTGCGAGTTTTACTGCAACAAGCATTGCTTTTATTTTGTTACAACTTGACTTGGGATTTAATAAATATTTCTTCAGCCAGTTTGGATTGTGTCTTTCGTTCTTAGCTCAAGAGAAGTAGCTTGACACGACCGAATAGCGACGCAGCAAACGAAATCGGAGGTAACAGGGAGAGGGGAATTCTGAGTAAGAGTTGTAGCTCAAGAGTTTGTAGGTGACGCGAGCTTGGAAGATGGCCGGCTAGGTTCCGAGGTCGGAACAGATACCCATACGTAAGGAATGAAAGAGGATTAATATCAGATTAAAGGATTACATCGATAATATGAATGAGCTTAGAAAGAGTGCTGTTAAGCAACTGTTTTTTGACAATGCCACAGCACAAAAACTTTTAGCTCAACGACTCAGGAAAAAGAAAGTAAAAAGGTTTGTCGCCAAGCTTAAGAAGCCTATAACAAGAGATCCTGTAGAGCAGTGGTTTTCAACCTTTATACACTTGCGGACCAGCGAAAACAGGAGAATTATTTAGGTGACTACTAAGGCAGAAATTAAAAAAAAAAACATTATTTATAAGGAACCAATTAAAATAATTGCTGTTTGAGCATTGTATGCCAAAGGATATAAAGTCTGAAACTTCAGTCCTTTTTTATCAGAAACAGACCACAAATATGGAGCAAAAATCTGAACAGTTGAGAGGTATGCTACCTACCTCTTACACATGCACACACACCTACCCATAGCTCTTAACTGAAAAGGGACAAATCCCAACAGAATCAGGGGCACTTTTCATATATTAGTATTATTAACTTGAGACATTGAAAAAACTAACAGAACATGAGTGAATATGCATTCTTCTAAAGTGAAAGAAGTCTGTAACTCTAACTATTGCCATTATTTACTAAGCGTAATTCATCACCTTGTCTCCAAAAGTCACCACTTTTATGTGGGATTGGGATTATGAGGGACAGAACTAAAATTTCAGTAAAAATCAGGGACAGTTGAGAGGTATGCACCTACCTCCCTCCCTCTTAAGTACACACAAACATGCACCTACCTCCCCTCTCCAACCCCCATACCTTTCAACCTTAGTCCAAAAATTCTGGGCAAAGCCCCCAAAATAAGGACAAACTAAATATTGCTCTCATAAATTTATAAAGTTGCTAGAATAAAAGGTATTGTGTTACTGTGAATTTTAGAAGGATGTGAAGTCTGAAACTCAAATGCCTGTCATTATTTAGTGAATTCTATCCTCACAGATTTGCCACAATAAACCCCAAAAAAAGAAGTTATCTTCTTACCATAACATTTCATCTCTGTTGTTGATCTTCATTCATTAACGACTGATGGGTTTCGGTTCCATCCTTGGAACCAACTTGGCCAATATAACAAGCTCATACCAGCCAAACACTCTTGAGCTAAGGTTTCCCATAGTGCCCCTCCCCTCAGATCAAGTTTACTCGTAAGAATAAGAAAGTGGAGGCTTTGTCTTAACAAATACCTAATGAGTAACCAGGACCAAACCTGAACCTCCAGGAGCCTTTGGAGGAGGGTACGGGGTGGGATGTCATGAATGAATGAAGATCGACAACACAGATGGAACGTTATGGTAAGAACATAACTTCTTTATCTGATGTTGTTAATCTTCATTCAATCATGACTGATGGGAAAGAGTCCCTAGCTACTTTATGTCCTGAGAGGCCCTATAGAAGGATATTTCTGAGCACTGTTGAGCCAAAGGATGCTCTCCCTCTGGAGACCATGTCCAATTTGTAATGAGTGATAAAGGTATGACGGGGTAGCCCATGTAGTTGATGCGCAAATGTCATCCATGGAGGCTCTAGAATGAAAGGCCACCAAAGTGGAAACTGACCAGGTGGTGGGAGCCTTGACTTTAGTTGATAGACATTTTATTTTGATGATAAAAGTGATACAATCTCTCAACCATTTCGACAAGGTGACGTTGGGAATTGATTGCCTAGTTGAGGACCTGAAAAGGACACGAACAGTTGGTCCAATTTTATGAAGGATTTTGTTCTGTCCAAATAAAAATGTAATTGTCTGTGTGCATCCAACAAATGCAAACGATATTCCCCTTTGAAAAATCTGTGAAGAAAGCTGGCAGGTCAATGGATTGGTTAATACTGAAGTCTGATACAACTTTGGGTAGAAAGGAGGGTTTAGTCCGAAGGGATACTCTCTCTTTGTGAAAAACAATGGAAGAGTGTTTTACACACAAGGGCTGTAATTCTGATATTCTCCTGGCTGATGTGATGTCTATTAGGAATAACGTCTTCTAAGACAAAAGTTTTATATCGCAAGTGGCACCTGGCTCAAAGGGGCGACAAGTCAAGCTTTGTAGGACTAGTGTCAAATTCCAAGGTTCAATGGGCTCTTTAAAGGGTGATTCCTTTTAAGAAGGTTTACAGAGACGATGAGATATCAAAGAGAAATCTTCTAAACCATTATGGAAATTACAGATAGCTGCTAAATGGACTCTAATAGTAGAAGCTGAGGCTCCTGAATGCATTAAGGTTGACAAATACTCCAGCACTGTATTAATCGGAGCTGAAAGGGGTCAAGTCCTTTTTCTCGAGGCCACAACACAAATTCCACTTACTATAATAAATTTTTCTGGCGGATGGTTTATGGGAAGCTAGAAGTATTTTCTGTATGGGGGTAGATAAGATTATTTTGCCTGGCAATTACTGGAAGTGGTGGTGCCAAGCGGTCAGCTTGAGGCTCGATAGGTTTTGATGGACCAACCCCTGTGGATGTGACAGTAATCCCGGAGTCAGATCCAGAGTCCACAGGCGGTGAACTAGGTGAGACCAAAGGAAGGGAAACCAGATTTGGTGGGGGCAATGAGGATTACTTCGCTTCTCACCTGATGTGCTGTCTTTAGAAATAGTGGAATCAGAGGAAATGGATGGAAGGCATAAAGCTGTCCTGGGCAGCAATCATGTACAAGAGTGCCCCTCGGGGGCTCCCCCCAGGGGGGATTAGGGCAAAGTAGCTGCTGCATTTGTGGTTGATGGAAGATGCAAATAGAGTGCAGCATGGCTGACCCCAGCTACGAAAAATCTCTGACACTACTTTGGGATTAAGAGACCACTCATAAGGCAGGAGAATGCACCTGCACAATTTGTCCCCGATCACGCTGGAGGTCCCGGGAATGTGCATTGCTAACAGAAAGCAGTTGGAAGCCATCACCCATTGCCATACTCTCATGGCTTCCCAACATAACGGGTAGGATCTGGTCCCCCCTTGTTTGTTGATATACCAGAGGACCGACATGTTGTCCGAAAGGATAGGAATTGTCCCCGACAGGAGGGCAGATTGGAATGCTTGAAGCACCGCCCTCAGTTCTAGGACGTTGATATGCAAATTGGTCTCTAAGGGGGACCAAGTGCCTTGGACTGTCTTTCCCTGAAACTGCCCCCCCACCCCATCAGGGAAGCATCTGTGGTCACTATGGCCTTGGGCTGCGTAGGTGAAAAGGGGCGACTCCATAACTCCTCTTCTGGCTTCATCCACCAATTTAGATCCTGCTTGCATCAATTTGTTATGCAGATTGGATAAGACATGGGGTGTCAACAGAGATCACTGTGATGCTAGGAGCCATTGTAGTAGCCTCATATGGAGGAGCTAGGGGAACGATAGGGTCAATGGCAGCAACAATCACTAGCAGTTGAAGGACTAAACGAGCTGGGACTTTATCCTGAGAGAGTATTACTTGGAGTTGAGATCTTAGCCTCTGTAGTCTGTGATGAGGAAGTGCGACAAGACAGGACCTTGTGTCGAATCTTCCTCCTATGAATTCTAGGCTTTGAAAAGGTTCTAGTTGTGACTTTTCTTTGTTGACTGAGACACCTAAGAGCAGTGCCAGCTGTAGGGTGTAGTGCAAGGCAAAACGCAGTAGATGCTTGGTGGGGGCAGTAAGGAGCCAATTGTCTAAATACGGAAACACCTGGAATCCTTGCGGTCTCAAGTGAGCTGTTACTACTCCCATACATTTGGTAAATACTCTGGGGACTGTGGAGAGACCAAAGGGCAGCGCTTGGAATTGGTAATGATTGGCTCCCAGCCAGAAGCAGAGATCTCCTGGAGCGTTTGTCCAGTTCTATATGGTAATACGTATCCTGGAGGTCTATTGAGCACATCCAATCGTCTTTTTCCAGAAATGGAAGGATAGACTGATCCGTAACCATCCAGAATTTGGTCTGTTTGATGAACTTGTTTAGGATGCTGAGGTCTAAAATTAGCTTCCAGTCCCCGGTCTTTTTTGACACTAAAAAGAATCTTGAGTAAAATCCGGACTCTACTTGGTCTGGTTGGACTGTTTGGATGACTCTTTTTTTCGAGCAGCTTTTGAATTTCTTGCACTGCTGCATCCCTCTGACTGGGTGGAATGTCAGGGAATCGCCTTTGCAGCTTCGAGTAAAGGTCGAAGGGAATGTGGTAACCTCTGGTAATTATTGTCTGCATCTAGGAATCTGATGTTATTGTGTGCCAGGCTAAGTGGTGCAGAATCATCCCTAGACTGCTTCCAGAAGTAAGCAATCGGGGCCACTCTTCAGGAGCGCTGGTAGGGCTGCCCGGAAAAGAAATCTCTGGAGCCCTGATTATGTGAGCCCCCTCTGCCACGGGTGTGTGTGTGTGTGTTTTCCTTGTGAGTTCCCCCCCTCTGCCCCTGGGGGGGGGACTTGCCACGTGTGTCACGAAAAGGCCCTTGGGATTTCTGAACCATATCTTTCTACTTCTCTGATTCCTGTTGTAGGATCATTGGGGAGTGGAAAAATGTATGCCCACAGCAGACAGAGTCTTGCCATCCTTTTCACACCTGGCTAAAAAGAAGTTATGTACTTACCGTAACGTTCCATGCTTGTAGTCCATCTCGCCTACATTCTTGCTGGATGGGTTCGGAGCCGTTATTTGGCTCTGACTCGGCCGATACTAAAGCTTGAGAGCTTTTACTGGCTTGAGGCTAGCCCCTATCCCATGGTGCCTCACAGCAATTCCCCAGATCTAGTTTGCAAGAAAGCAATAAGTACCCATCAGGTAAGACCAATATCAGAGCTGCATATACACAGACAAAGGATTTTGAAAATATAATCCATGCCAGGTGAACAAAAGAGAACCAGGTCAGACAGCACCAGTATAGTCCACCAGATCCCCCAGAAAACAGGAAGGGGGTTAGAGGGAGGGACACAAGAATGTAGGCGAGATGGACTACAAACATGGAACGTTATGGTAAGTACATAACTCCTTTATGTTATGTAGTCCTATCTCTCTGTAATTCTTGCTGGATAGGACAGCGTCCCTAGCACCTATATCCCGGGTGGCTCAAGGGAAGAGACTCTTCAGCACAGTGGACCCAAAGGAAGACCTGACCCGGGAGGCCAAATCCAATTTGTAATGAGTGACAAAAGTTTGTGGCCTTGCCCAAGTAGCTGCTGCACAAATAGTATCAATTGAGAGCCTAGATCTAAAGGCACATGAAGTAGATACAGCTCTAGCAGAATGACCTTTAACTTTGATGGGTAATTGTTTGCCAGCTTGTTGATAAGCAAATAAAATGCAATCCAAAAGCCATTTTGAAAGAGTAACCTTAGAAACAGGCAAGCCCTTCTTCTTGTCGGAAAAGGAAACAAATAGTTGATCTGAATTTCTGAATTCTATAGTCCTGTGTAAATAAAATCTGAGAATTCTGTGAACGTCTAACTTGTATAGTCTATACGCAGATTTATTAGAGTGGTTTGGAAAAAACACAGGTAGCTCAATAGTAATATTCAGATTGTGCTCTGAGCATACCTTGGGAACAAAGGAAGGGTTTGTCTTGAGAGAGACTCTATCCTTGTGAAAAATAATGTAAGGAGGTCGAATAGTTAGAGCTTGCAGTTTTGACACTCTCCTAACAGATGTTATGGCTACTAAGAATAGTGTTTTCCATGACAACAATTTTAGGTCTGATGAAAAGGATGGCTCAAAGGGTGCTGATATCAAAGATGAGAGGACTAAGTTTAAGTCCCATGATTCTAATGGTTGTTTGACTGGAAGCCTGAGAAGAACTCCTTTTAAGAAAGTTTTACACAAGGAGTGCTGCATGATTGGATTTCCCATGAAGCCAAAATGGAAATTGGAAATGGCAGCTAACTGAACTCTAACTGTAGCGGCTGCTGCTCCTTCATGAAAAACTGATGCTAGGAAGGATAAGATAGATTCTATAGGAGCCATATATGGATCTAAGCCCCAGTTTGTAGCCCAAAATGAAAACCTTTTCCATTTGCTGGAGTATAGTTTCTGAGTGAAAGGTTTATGGGATGAAATTAGAATGTGTTTGACCTCAGGGGATAGGGGAATACACCTGGCTATTTGTGGAACTCGAGCAGCCATGCTGTCAATTTGAGGGTGTGGATGGTGGGGTGGAACTATCAGCAGATCTGGAGATGGGTCCAGAATCCATGATTCCTCCAAAAGATAGGGCCAAAGGAAGGGAAACCAAACTTGTCAAGGCCAGTAAGGAGCAATGAGGATCAAGGAACTCCTCAACTGTCTTGCTTTCTGTATTACCTTTGGGATGAGTGGAAAAGGAGGAAAGGCATAAAGACGTCCCGGGGCCAATCGTGGATTAGAGCATCCATGGGTGACATCCCAGGATGGGGAATGACGGCAAAGTAGCTGCTGCATTTGATGTTCAGGTGACTGGCAAATAGGTCGCAGCAAGGCTGGCCCCATCTGTGAAAGATCTCTTTCCCAACTTTTGGATTCAGGGACCACTCGTGAGGCATCAGAATTGCTCGGCTGAGTTTGTTTGCTATTACATTGGATTTCCCCGAGATATGCATTGCTATCAGGAAGCTTTGAGTATCCATCGCCCATTCCCAAACTCTTAAGGCCTCTCTGCAAAGCGGGTAAGATTTGGTTCCCCCTTGCTTGTTTATGTACCAGACGACAGACATGTTGTCTGACTGAATTGCAATCATCTCAGTGGGAAGGGAGCTGTGAAGTGCTTGCAACGCATACAACACCGCTCTCATCTCCAGAACATTGATGTGCAAGTGGTTCTCGTGGTTCTGCCAAGTACCTTGGACTGTCATTCCCAGATAATGCACCCCCACCCTATCTGGGAAGCGTCCGTGGTCAAAACTGCTTTCTGTTGGGGAGGAACAAGTGGATGACCTAGGAGAAGTTGTTCTGTGTGCAATCACCATGTCAGATCCTTTTTGCAGGTGTTTGTTATAAAAATCTGGTGAGTCAATGGGAGGTCTTGCATCGACCATTGGGCAAACAGCAGCCACTGAAGTATCCTCATGTGTAGACGAGCAAGAGGAACTAATAGGATGGTGGAAGCTATAGTCCCTAGGACTTGAAGGACTACTCTGGCCTGAACATTGTTTGTTTAGCAAGGATATGACTTGACTGTGTAGAGACTCTACTCTTTCTGGTGCTAGTCGTACTGACATGGTGGTTGTGTCTATTTCTGAGCTTAAGTACACAATGTGCTGTGAGGGAGATAAGGCTGTCTTCTTTAGGTTGACAGTGATGCCTAGACTGGCACACAAGGATAGTCTCTCGTCCCTGGTTCTGATGAATTGATGCTTGGTGGTAGCAGTAAGAAGCCAGTTGTTTAGGTACAAAAACACCTGGAATCCTTGATGTCTCAGGTGAGCCGTTACCACTGCCATGCATTTGGTAAACACTCTGGGGGCTGTAGTGAGACCAAAAGGCAGTGTTATGAAATGAAAATGACTGTCTCCCAGCCGGAAGCATATGTGTCTCCTGGAGTGCCTGTCCATTTTGATGTGGTAGTGATGTGGAGATCGAATGAGCACATCTAGTCGTCTTTCCCGATAAAGGGAAATATCGACTGCAGAGTGACCATTCGGATCCTCGATTTCTTTACATGCTTGTTGAGTCTGCTGAGATCTAGGATTGATCTCCAGTCCCCTGTCTTTTCTGGAACTTAAAAGAATCGAGAGCAAGTTCTGGATCCTACTTGCTCTGCGGGGACTTCTTGGATGACTCTGTTTTGCAGCAATGAGATGACCCCTGATGTTGCATGGTCTAGTTGGATGGGTGGTACGTCTGGTAGAGACTGGTTTGCTGGGGGTTCGGAAACAAAGGGGATCAGGTAATGTCTGGATATTATGGTGTGTACCCAACGATCTTGGGAGATAGTTAGCCAGGCGCTTGGGTACAGTGATAGACGACCCCTGACTGCCTCCAGAGATGGACATTCAGGCAACCACTCAGGGGCAATGGAAGGGATGATCAGAGAAAGTTTCTCTGTCTCCCTGATGCTGCGGACCTCCTCTGCCGCAAGGGCAGCGTCTTCCATTATATCCTCCCCCTCTGCCTCTAGGGGAGGGTTGACCTTGTGCCTGAGGGGAAACCTTCTTGGGATTTACGGAACAACATTTTCCCTCCTGTATTACCCTTGGGATAGGGTATAGATGGGAGGGAGAAATGGACTCCAGCAGATAAGGTTTTCCCTTCCTGCTCACACCTAGTCAACGTCACTTTCACTTGGGGTCCAAAAAGAGATGAACCATCAAAGGGGACATTAGTGAAGGAAGACTTGAAGGACTCCGTAAAATTACAAAGACGCATCCAAAAATGTCTCCTGAGAGATATTCCTGCTGCGGCTGCCCTACTCGCTCCATCTGCTGTACACATCAGCCTCATGGAGGAGTTAGCTATGGAAATAAGGGTGGAGAGCTGCGCAGAAACCTTATCCATGGAACCCGGAGCTACTTAACCCTGTAGGGTATTTTCTAACTCTTTCAGGAGATCCCTCTGAAGACGAGTAAAATGAGTAAGGTAATTCAGCCATCTTAGTGTAAATGCTGCTGAAGAAAAAGCATGCTTCCCGTACCTATCCATCATCCTGGACTCCTTGTTAGGAGGATGGATATTAGAAGATGTCTCAGATAACTCCTTCTTGGTGGCCGCTGCTACCACCATAGCATCAACGGGAACTCCCTTACTAAGAAAAGTCTTGTCCTCAGGTGCTGTCATGAACTTATTTGGCCTCCTCGGGACAGGCTCCACTGAATCTGGAAAGGTCCAGGCTTTTTGTGATATAACCCCCAAGAGTTGGTCATAAGGCGGTGTCACCCAGGAGGTGGAAGGACGGGAACTAAAGGCCTCAAGATACACTGATTCATCCTCAGTAGGATTAGAGGTCTTCCAATTACCCCTCTGTCTAAGGATTTCTAGGATGTCAGAAAAAGAAACCTCCTCAGAAGGGGGATCTATGGGACCCTTCTGATTCCTCTAAATCAGTGTCTGATGTGACAGACTCAGGTGAGTCGACATGCTTCCTCTTACACAGCCTCTTCCGAGGGAGCTCTCCAGTGGGATAATCTGGTGAGGTCTCGGAAGAGGGAGCACCTCCAATGGGGGTTACTTGGGCCTCTGGCTCCCTATGCTGTAGGGGTGGCAGGGGGGAAGAGGTTGCTGCCTGCTGCTGGCGAGACACAGGTTCCAATGGTATGGCTTTAGCAGAGGATAAAGCCTTCTGTGTAGCTTCGAAAGCCTTCCCCCCCGTCGCTCTGCGGGGATGGATGGTCAACTCCTAGAAAGGGGGAACGGCTTCGAAGCAGAAGTGGGAACCGAGCCAAGGCTCCAAGAGGGAGGGTCGGTTCTGATGAGAACCCAGGCTGACTGTCTCCCTCGGAGTCGACTCAAGAGCATCGGCTCCCAGATCCCTCGGCTCCAGACTGAGCCATCAAGGATAGAGTAATTGGCTCCAAGGAAGCAGGTTGAATCCCCGGAGCAGACGGGTCCAAGACAGAAGAACCTGAAGTAATAGGCTCCGAGAGCGAAGCATTCGAAGGAGGAACAGTGGTGGGTACGGGGATTGGCTGTGAAACCTTTGGGTCGGGAGGGGCCAATTTTCTTGCCAGAGCTGGATCTGAAAGCAACTTCACCACCTGCTCGATGTCCTCATCAGACAGAGTCCTGGAGGATCTGGTGGAGACAGAAGGAGATCTCCTCTCCAAAATAGTAGATCTCAAGGTGGGAGAGACAACCTCAATTTCTGGTATAATCTTCAGTACCGAAGTCTGCCTTGGAGCCAAGGAGACCAACGGCACCGAAATGGATGAAGCTGAGTCAGAACCGGAACTTCTTGGCTCTGACGCTTTGGACTTTTTAATCAGCTCCGAAGCTGGAACAGAAGATTTTCTCTTAGAGGATTTTGGAGCTGCCTGACCAAGTTCCAGCTGTTCCTGGAAGGAACTGGTCACGAGACCCCTATCAATGAGTTTCCTTTTTCTTTCATTTAAAACTCTGGTGCTAAATGCGTGACAAAAGGTGCAGGGTTCCTGCAAATTGGCTTCACCAAGGCAGTACACGCAAATGGTGTGACTGTAAGAGACATTTTCTGT